>NC_085105.1:2169051-2176551 GCF_963422355.1 Corticium candelabrum
TGTTGACTAGCGATTCTAAAAACATTAATATCAATATATAAAGCTGTGACTAAAGCAGCTCATCTGCTAGTTGATTACTTTTCTTCATAGTGACGCATTTGCAGTTCCCATTTCTCTCTTTCCTTCCTCAACTCGTGGTGCACAACATTTTGTACTTCTGGATTACTCACATTTACTCGAGCTGCCAGTTGATTTCTATGTCAACCAATTTGTGTCAAACCACAAGTGACCAACAGCACACAAACAATGCAAAAATTGTTGTTCTACGTGCTGACGCCATAACAACCAGGTTACCTGTGTTCCTGCTCTCTGGCGGCTAGCAGTTCTTGTAGCTCTTGAATGCGAATCTTTGACTGTTTTATTGTGTGGTGATTCAAATCCAGTTCACGAGACAAGGCTGACGACCGTCTCCTAGTTTCATCCAATTCTTTGGCCTACAACACCAAAATACAATTTTACAGTACCAAGTAGACTGTATACGTTTTGGTTACAGTTCTTACTGCTGCTGCTTGTTGTTGGAAATGTTCTGACTCCAATTTTGCTGCAGCCTTCTCAGTGTCTGTTAGTGCTTTTTGCTGTTGCTCACATTGTTCACGATAGGAATCAAGGCCTTCCTGGAGTTCAGCAACATGAAGCTAAAGATGACATGAACTGTTGTTGCTACAACCATACAACACACACACACACACACACACACACACACACACACACACACACACACACACACACACACACCACAGTTAATAGCAACAGTTGTACCTGCAATCTTTCAGATTCTTGTCGAGCAGCCGCACTTTGTTCCTTCTCACGAATAAGTGTCTGTTTAAATTGTGATAGACGAGCTATTGCTGATTGTTGATGCTGCTGATCTTCTGATGCTATTAAACACAGCCAGTTTGAAAAAGTGTGTGTGTGTGTGTGTGTGTGTGTGTGTGTGTGTGTGTGTGTGTGTGTGTGTGTGTGTGTGTGTTGACCTCGCTGCTGTAAACTCTTCACGAGATCAACCAGTTTCTTAGTAGCCTGTTCTGCTTTCAATCTTCGTTCTCGTTCTTCATCCAACTCAGATACCAACTAAACCATACAACACAGACACACAATCACAACTAAACCATAACAGACTTCACCTGGACTAACATTTAGTTACATCCTAAACAGCAATTGAAATCCCATAAACGTTACAAATTTTTTCTTTCAAAATATTAAAAATGTTGTTAACGTTTGCCTTCAAAATTTTAGCATATTATTTATATCGATTAGCATACTTCTGTAATTTCTGTCTCTTGTGTTCCTTTTCGTTGTGCTGTATGTTCCTTTGATCTCCGTTTTAGTCTAGTCATTGCAGAACGTACTCTAACTGCTTGTGGTAAACTTTTACGAGACTGAGGAGATCTTGTCTTTCCAGAGGAAACTCTATCATGCCGAACTACCTCAACCACATCACTTTTCTCTATAAACAATAACTTTATATTAAAATTAATTTCCATGAATTATGAATCAGCAAGCACACAGTTAATAATTCTGAAAATCAATGACATTTGTTAGTTCCAGCACACATAACAGTGCAGGCAAACAAGTTTGCAGTGAAGTCACATTCCTCAATGGCATGCATACCATTTATCAACAAGTCTAGCAAAAAAATGTTGCCCACCCGAGTCTGAATCAGCACTGGCTTGACGAGTATGCTGTCTCTGTGTGTGAAGATTTGCTAACGTTGCAGCCTAATGAGACATTCATCAAATCAAACATGTTGTAGTAGTTACTGTGACTTACATGCTGATGTGCCAGAGCTGCCAATTGCTCCTCTAACTGCTTGAGTCTGTCTTCATGATCGTTTGATAAACGAGGAGCTGACAATGCAGTCTGTATGTAACAGATAACATTGCAGTGTAGATAAGCTTGTTACACGAGTATCTATGCTTTGAATTACATCAGATTGTCCTTGAGGTTGTTCGTCATCAGTCTCACTGACTTTTTGTCTTGTTGCTGATGTAGTTTGTCTGTTTGGTGTGGGCGAATTTTCAACTTGATTGTGGAACTGTTTAAGTGCCTGGTCGATGTGAGGAGTGTGGAATTCAATGGAATCCTAAAGTAGTGTGCCATTTTGACTACGTTGTGTGAAAGATGTAACGTGACACACACACATACACACACACACACACACACACACACACACACACACACACACACACACACACACACACCAACTGCTAGGTACCTCGGCAGGACTTGATGAGAGAAGATACTCAACATACTGGTCAAGACCTGATACACAAATGTGCATAACAACCTCATTCAAATTTTAAAAAACTACAAACGCAATATTCTCACGAACTCGCATGCTACAAACAAACAAACAAGTTGAAGACACTTGCAGGTTGCATTTGTCTAAATATACTAAAAAGCCTCAGGCAATCGTCGTACCCAACGAAAATGCTTTGAATGATACACAAGCATTTTAAATGCTACCAAACCCACAAACCCATTTCGAAACTCAACTACCACTCACCTTATACTTACACCCATTCATACAAACATACAATCACTTAATAAATAATAAACATGTGCGCATGCGTTGGTTGCACGTGATTTTTCCTTTTAAAATTTTAGTTAGCAAATATTTAGACAATAAATCAATTCAACGCGAGTTTAAATAACATCTTCACCCGGAATTGTATCCAAGTCATCATACATAACTCCTGTTTTCCCTTCCCGATTCACTCCATCGAGGGACTGCAATCCCTTCAGTCCCGAGAGGGCTTTCTTTCGATATCCTATCACTCTACACACGGGGTTGTCTCTCCCGTCCTGTACGAGCGTCAACTCCCTCAAAGCAACGCAGCCAGTCAAACACTGTATCACGTGATCAACGGTCCTAATCCGGTTGCCATGCAAAAGCAACACTGAAAGCCGATAAGTAGAGCCACTCATTTCTCTTAGTCCATTCAGGGAAGAAATCTGATTAAACGAAACGTCGAGTTTCCTCAAGGACTTCAGTGCACGCAGCCCGTCGACGGTTTGAAGACGGTTACAGCTGAGATTGAGCGTTCTGAGTGAAATCAGACTTTCAAGAGACTCGAGTTTGCGGATTTGATTGGATGACAAGTCTAAGTGTTGAAGGGATCTTAGAAGTTCGAGATTGTCGATTGTCGAGATGAAGTTGCAGTGGAGGTTGACTGTCGTTAGATTCTTGTGCAAATCGAGGTCTCTGAGGGAACGAACGCCGGCGTTGACAAGGTAGAGTTCTGTCTGACGCCTTTCCATAGCTTCTGACTAGCGTTCAAGGAATCGGCAAAGAACGAAGAGAAAGCAGATATCCTCGCGAACACAGAACACAGTGCGCGCTGTTTGTCACGCTTCGTGCCTAATATTTTATCTCGATTTCTCACTCATAATCAAACTTTTATTAGCTAATAGTAATTCTTATAGTACATTATTGTTATCAAAGCATTTTTAACTAATTGCCGCATTTGTATAAGATCTAGAAAACGAAATGGCATCTCTATCGCGATGCGTTATCCGGGTCTTTTTGCAGGCTTGCAGTTCAATGCAATTCAAATGTTTGTTCGCGTCTTTAGAAATGTCGGAACATGTGTGAAGCATACATGGAGCTACGCCGGACGTAGCATTTCTCAACTACAGAAAGAATACGAGCAGAGGAAGCAGGAATGTGAAAGTAAGCCACATCAATCGCAGCTGCAGTCAGCTGCTCTGTACAGCCACTAATGTTCAAATGGTGTAGTTGCAATTAGTTTGTGTCATTGTTTGACGGTTTTCACTACTTGCACTAACATTTGTCCATCTTTTGTCTTATGATGTCTACATCAAACAGTATAATATAGACAGGTGGCAAATTAATTAATTGTAAGAATTAATTAATTTTAAAAATTATTTAATTTACTATTTTGGTAAATTTGATGAAATCGTGTACTTTGAAAGAAGGACACTGTTTGCTTGTAGGTTTTCATTCTAGGAGTAAGAGCTTTTGACCGACTGATTGTTTAGGAGATTGCAGTCATCAGAGTGGGAGTTTCTACTGATAGGGACTCCTACACTGAGAGCGTTAATTAACGGCTAATGAGGGTATCAAATAACTATGGACGTTTTAGATTATGTTAAACAGTGATTGCTGTATTGTGTTAATTAATTATCATGTTGGTATAAGTTGGTTTTAACTGGTGAGGCTTGCAAATATATTATTCTATGTTTTTATTGGGCTGAATCATGTGGTATGAGTGCTACTGTGTACATGCATGTTTTATCTCTTTATTCAAGCATATTTGGTTGATGAACAAGAATACAGTAGTAAGTGTTACAGCGCTTATCATTGGCAGTGCCATCATTGTGGGGCGTAACCTTCAAAACTTTGGGGCATGGTAGATTTTCTGACAGTGTACAATACCTATTTGTTATCAATTAATTTTGACATTAATACCACATGACTTGCAACAGCAGCTGAACAGTGACAGGTATTGTACACTGTCAGAAAATCTACCACACCCCAAAGTTTTGAAGGTTACATGTGCGTGTGTGTGTGTGTGTGTGTGTGTGTGTGTGTGTGTGTGTGTGTGTGTGTGTGTGTGTGTGTGTGTGTGTGTGTGTACTTGGCCTCTAGCTACTGTGTTACTTTGAAGTCTTCAAATTTTGACTAGATGGATTGACTATCACATAGCAATTGCAAGTGTCTTGTACTTCTGAGTTATCAAGACATGCAGCTACATTTAATGCTTGAGAGTTCAGTCATTATTGATGGCTAATTTGGGCTTAACTTGCTTCTTAGCATTTGGTTTGAATATTTATGTCCTCAGATATTACTTAATGCTTATTGGAATGGTTCAATACAGAATAGTATACTAGCATTTTATTGGTAATTGAAATCAATATATAGTATCAGTTGTATGTATTCATTTGTGAGTTTCAAGTTAAGTAAGCAATGGGTTTTACTTTTATTTTATTTATTTATTAGACCAGATAGCAAGCAAACACATTAATTAGTTAATTATTTATATATTTTTGAATATTTTATTTTATTAGGTTTTGCTGGTATTCGACCGGTTTCTCCCCTCAGTGTTTTTGCAAACAGTGAGGTGGATTTAGCCGAGATTGATGCATATGGGTTTGATTTCGACTACACTATCGCTCACTATTCAATGGAACTTCACAGGGAAATATATGATAGGGCCAAGCAAAGTCTAATTGAAGAAAAACTGGTGAGATCTAGTGTTAGAAACATACACACACACACACACACACACACACACACAGACACACACACACACACACACACACACACACACACACACACACACACACACATGCACACACACACACACACACGCATGCACACACGCACACACACACACACCACACACCCCACACACACACACACACCCACACACACACACCCACACACACACACACACACACACACACACACACACACACACACACGACACAGACACAGACACAGACACACCACATACACACACACCTGCTTCAGTGCCCACTGCCACTGAATAGAAGGATGGTAAGGAACTTCTGAGTTGTATGTTTGTGTTTCCAGTTTCCACAAGGCATATTAGATATACCATATGATCCACAGTTTGCAATTCGAGGACTACACCATGACAGGGAGAAGGTACCGTACTGCTGATTTGTCATTACTCAATTGAATTATTCTGTTTTTGTATTTTTGGCATGACAGACTTACAATGGTTTATAGACTTACAAGATTAATTTACTTACAGATCCTAACAAGAAAGTAGGAAGATAACAGACAGACAGATTATTTTTGCATGACGGTAACATTTCTAAATCAATGAACACAATGCTGAATGTCTTTGTCATAAATGAAGTCCTCTACTCTACACTGTTAATGAGTCAACTTAGACAGTTTTTACTGATTACTCTGGCACTGCATCTCTGTATGCACACTGATATCTGACGTCGCTGTCTATCCCGGAAATCAGCTTTATTGTTGCGACCCATCAAGTCTCTGGACTTCTATGCTTCTTGGTCCAAATCTTCCTTCACCAAAGATCCCAGAAACTATAGTGTTCAAACACAAGATGCACACAGATAGATAGACAGACAGACAGAGAGACAGACAGACAGACAGAAAAACAGACAGACAGACAGAAAAACAGACAGACAGACGGACAGAAAGACAGACAGAGAGCCAGCCAGCCAGCCAGACAGAGAGCCAGCCAGCCAGCCAGACAGAGAGCCAGCCAGCCAGCCAGAGAGCCAGCCAGCCAGACAGAGAGACAGCCAGAAAAACAGAAAGAAAGACAGACAGAAAGACAGACAGACAGGAAGACAGACAGACAGACAAACAGACAGAGAGTAAGACAGACAGAGAGTAAAACAGACCGAAGGCAAGACAGACAGAGAGACATACAGAGAGTAAGACAAACCGAAGGTAAGACAGACAGACAGACAGACAGACAGATAGACGGAATGTTTGAGTTCACTTCACTTACCACACAAATGTGAACCTAGAGACAGCTATATGTGAATTTCAACAACCGCCCAGCTATTCTTGTGTCTGATTCTGAAACAGGTTCAAACATAGAACTTGATGTGGCACTAGCTCATCTGTGGGCTGCAGACATTTTGACTCGTGCATCTACAACTGCAGGGAGTGCGGCTGTGAGAAGAGAATAACTTAAATTAAGTAAATACAAAGAGGAAAAGCTACCCGGTGGATATTCTCCATCAGTAGTGCCTCTAGTTTTTTAGCACATGCAATTGCAAGTATGTGGAGAGATGAGAACAGATGAACAAATGTTGCTGAGTTTAAGACACAATGGAGGAGCCGGTTTTCAATTCAGCTGCAACGTTGCAATGCAAGTGTGCTGACAAGAAAACTCATGATGATCGGTTCTGGACCTAAGACCCTTGGTAGAAACACTGACTTTGCACAACTTGTAGTTAAGTATCTTTTAGAGTTTTATGCCCCATATGGGGCTAATGTATTATGTAGTAATTATTATGTAGTGGACTTTAGGTTTGCTTTTAGAGTTTGACAGACAGACTGACTGACTGACTGACTGACAGACAGATACACAGACATTATTTCTTTTAGCAGTTGATATAAAATGTTAATAATTTTTGTTACAATTCTAATGTATGATCTATTGACAGCTAATTTACTATTCATTCCTGTAATGTACCTTACAGTAACTAATACTGTTGGACAGAATATTTTGATGAAGCTTGACAATTTTCTTCGGATTGAGCCAGGAACTGTCTACCGGTATATTGTACATAACACGAATTACGTTGCCACTATGTTTCCAACCATACTGTTGCTTAATTAATTGTTAGTGGTCGGACATCTCTCACTGAAGTCGAGATCCGGAAATTGTATGGAGGCAATCAAGTGTCAATAGTTGACTTGGATATCTTCTCAGAGAATGTAATGTGGCTTGATTGAGTCTCGTTGAGTGATGATTTGAATGTGTGCGTTTGTTTAGGGCAAGAAATCTAGAAAAGTTCGAC
>NC_085105.1:2181551-2246551 GCF_963422355.1 Corticium candelabrum
TAGCTAATATAATAACAATAATATCTAATCTCATGTACATATATTAAACTGTGTAAGAAGTTTCTCTGCATGTTGACCTTCCTGAGCACTTGTTGTCTGACATTTTAGGAGCAATCTAAAAGTACAATTTAATCCATACTTTGGAAGTATTTTTCGAACTCATCAAAACCCGACCTATTTCTCTTGGCGTCTGGCACGCTTTGCGGACATCTACACCTCGTCATTAGGAAACCTGAACAACTACTCACTGAGCCATCGGTTTTATCCACATCGTGCAGCTTTACCTCACGAGTTAAACATTGTCCCAGATCTGTACATATGAACACAATATCATGGAGCAATTTGGATAGCAAGTATCTGTATGTGTATACAGTGTTGTATTGATTTTAGAATTGATGCTTTGTGGATCGAGACAGAGATAGATAGATGTGTAGCAATTTAGAAACTACCAGAGCAACTCAAAAGACAGAAAACAGGATTATTTTACATTTATTGTTGTATTCAGTGTACATGATCAAATTGATATTAGCAAATGCGCATACCAACTGAGAGGTGATGAGTTTCCTATCCTTGTTCCAGATGCAGTGTGGATTGCAGCTTCTGATGCGCCGCCATCACTACCAGTAGTGGTGGTGGTGATGGCAGCACATCTGGGACTGCAATTCATACTGATTCTGGGGCGAGGCAATTTGTTTCCAGGGGTGGCAATTTGTTTCCAGGGGGGGCAAACTGGTGCTATGGTGCCACAGGTGACATCAGAGGCTAGTCTTGGGCACCAAGGGTTGAGCAGATGGTAACGTCACGACTGTGACTGAAGAGTCGTGATTGCGTAAACACAAGGCCTTGCTAATGTCAGTCATGTGTCTGTTTGCCTACCTACCTGTCTCTCTGCATGTGTGTGTGTGTGTGTGTGTGTGTGTGTGTGTGTGTGTGTGTGTGTGTGTGTGTGTGTGTGTGTGTGTGTGTGTGTGTGTGTGTGTGTGTGTGTGTGTGTGTGTGTGTGTGTGTGTGTGTGTGTGTGTGTACAGACATGGAGCCACCCCGAGCATGTGACTTAGATAAAAAAATTATTGGACTTTCTCAGACACTGCAAGTACATACATCTACAGCAACAGCTGCACTTTTTAGTAAATTAAACACGTCATAATGGCTTTGATTGTGCCATCCACATGTCTGAGATTGGAGGTAATTATGTGTGACCTGCAGGACTGCTTCTTGCTGTCAGTTCAACCAATTTGAAAGTTAATAATGAAAATAATTAATTAAGATTAAAAGAAAGTTAATAATTGGTACAGAAACCGTGTAGGTTGGATTTGGGGCAAATGCAATCAGAATTTGTAGAGAAACGAAAGCTCTAGAAGAGTGATGATGATGATGAGTGATTTATATACTGAGGGAAATATTACTGTTTAGTCAAAGACTGGTCTACCACAGTACCCTGCAGCATCAAACAGACACATTGCCTAATACACATGACAAACAGCAGCAACAACAAACGTCTAAGATTACAGGGATTAATTAATTAACACGATTACACTAGACACATTCCGGGTGACATAAGAGTCAAGAGACTTGGCTCCTAGCACACACTCCGGCAAACTGTTTCATAGCTTACATCCGCTAGAGCTTAGTGCTCTCTTAAAACGTTAACGTTGCTTCTTGGTGATGGACAGAGAAGTCTGAGTATTTCTTGTTGACCGTTTACATATCTAGCTACTGCAGATAGGGCCTTTATGTACAACGTACGGGCAGCTGTCGTGGATATATCTGTAAGTCATAACAGCCAAGAAGAAAGTCAGTCTGTCCTCAAGTCTGGGTAGGCTTAGGGATACAAATAACTCAGTTGTTCTTGTCCAACGAGGAGAATTTGTGATGATTCTAGATAGTAGAGAATCTAGTCAGGAAATACTCGATTGCTTGAAGCTTTGCGAATGACGGCGACACGTACAGTCTACACAGGACTGGTGTGGGCGAGTGTTCGAACAAACTGGAATTTGTAGCGTTTGCTTCATCGAGAAATTTTACGCGAAGGTCGACCCCTCGAAAGGGGACCCTATGCAATTTTTTGAATTTTTACGAAAACCACTTTTGCGTGTCGAGTGTGCGTGCCGATTTCGCTTACGAACGGACAAAAGACGTGCGCTCGCGCGCGCGCGCGCGCACACACACACACACACACACACACACACACACAATTTGAGCTTTATACAGCTACTAGGAGAATACAAACACCGTCAATTTTAGTACTAGAGATTGGATGGATCGAGACGTTGCAATGGTTGGCAACCTGCGGTAGTAGCTAGAGGCCTTAGTTCTTCGCAATTTTTCGCCTGTACTCTCAATTTCGCAAATTGAGGTTGCTGCACTGCAGATTTGGTAAAATCCGACAAGCAGTTGACACTTCGAGCCAGATCGGGATTCCTTTCTATATGCACGTGACCTGGATTCCCGGAAAAGCAGACGTCTCGTTTTACACTGTTGCCGTCTCTGTCAATCCTCACACCTGGATTTGCGGCATTGCAGTAGATTCGTACATGGACATTTCATGACGACATTGTCTTTGTGAGTTATATCAAAGCTGGCACTAAGAAATTCGCAGAAAATTCGTTTAATAAAAAGTATCAACAATTAATTTAAATGTTAGATGGTTTAGTTTGGGTGTGAGGTGCGCAAACCCGCACCGTCTATGACGTCACACGTGAGTGTACTATTGACAGTTCTCCAGTTATCTAGCCGAACAACTTCTATTTATGAATTTAGCAAGCGGTCTTTGAAATTTTTCTTATGGAGAACGGATCTTCCGTCTTGATCAACAGCACGTCACTAGTGAACCTATCGGGCAAGTCAACCGTCAACTCTTTCTTCGTGCTTGTCATAATTTCGTCGGCTATTCAGCTCGTGCTCTGTGCGCACGTTCTAAACTTGATGTATCGACTGCCGCGTGCTCGTACAGTAATCCATTATCCTATTATCAATTTGGTTGGGTCAGACATCTTACGAGCCGTCTTGACCTTTATTGCCATTCCGTTGTATTTCATGAGGCACGGCCATCCTTCAATTGGGGAACGAGTGTACTGCGAGTTCTTCAGATATGCAAACAACGTTCAGTTGTCTTGGTCCTGCTGGGCCATCGTCATAGTTGCCTATAGTCGCTATGACAATGTTGCAAACGTCTTCGACCATAAATTCAACAAAAGACGCTTTTGGACACTCACTGTGACGAGTTGGATCGTGTCGCTTCTTACATCTTTACCTCCTATTATAGGATGGAGCTCTTACGATATAAGGAAGATGAAGAACATGTATGGATGTACTACCGGATCGAATGGAATGAAAAAGGATTTGGCAAGTGCCACTTTCCTTCCATTTTTCTATTTCGTCAACTACGTTGTTCCTTCGATTCTCGTCTTGATACTCTTTTCCTGTATTGCTCGCATCGCCATCAAGCGGCAGATAAAACGCCCGACTTGTTCAAACGAAATTGTCGTATTGTCGGGTTTCTTCCATCTGACTGTTCCATCTACCGAGCAAGAACGGCAGCGAGACTCAGCAGCTCATCTAAAGACGATCATTCTGTCCAGGCCATTCCTCTACATCGTCCTGATCGTCGTGACCAACATATTTCTCTTAGCGCCATATGTAGTGACTACTTCCTATGATGCCGTCAGTCGTGATCTCGGACAACCAAAGAAAATACCTTATGTTGGAATGGAAATCACAACAGTACTCTTCATGGTGAATTTTAATGCTAACTCTTTGCTATACATATTTTGGATCAGGACTTTTCAGGACACGACTGCTCTTCTGTGTTGTCGCCGAAAGGAGGAGCGCACTGCAGCAGCAGCAGCAGTATATAGATAGAAATGAATAACGTGTGAACTTGTTGTTACTGTTTTATATTATTATGCTTGTTTTCTTTGTAGTGTGCAACTAGGCGTATAGACAATAAAGCGTAAACATGGCAACTGCATAAAAATTACTGTGTAAACTACACTTTTGATCGACACATTAATTTTTTGGCTCTGAGTGCTTAGATATCTTTGGATGAAAGCAACAATACATCACATTTCATACTTCCATTTAAACCGTGTTAGCTTCAATTTTGTTTCAATGTTTATAAATCAAGTTTTTCTATTTTAAGTTAACGGCCCGAAATATACACCAATTATGTTACTGTCTTACAGTCTGTAAAACTCTTGATATCCTGTCTCTGGTCGAATCACATTTGTAGCTACAATGCTCCTACGAACGATGGCCTATTCTGAGTTTTGACTGTCACTACCACACGATCCAAATCGTAAGGCAATATATTTAGCATCACGTGGCCACTTCCAATCTACTCCATTTGCCTCGTCGAAATGAGAATCCGGTTGGCTTCACTGTTTGAGTCAGACATGTAGATGGGGAAGAATTTAGCCCGTCAATTTGGTACATACATTCGAGTCGTTATCAGATTAAATGTTTTTGAAATGTGAATCATTTAAAGGATTCAATATTCTTTCTTTTTTCTCATTGTAAACGTGGAAACCAATGAGTTTACCATGTCAGATACCTGGAAATAGACGTATTCTTACAATTAAGGGTTTTCAATAGATATCAACTTTTAATCTACACCTATTTAGTCAACATAACAAGACACTGAAGTCGAGTAAATTTCCTATGTATAGTGTGTTGTCTGTTAGCTTATTGATATTTGTTTGTCTGTTTGTTTATTTGTCTGTTTGTCGACTGCCCTCCATGGGAACTACACCAGAATCTTGTGTATGAAATATATTATTATTATTATTATTATTATTATTATTATTATTATTATTATGTGTCGTGCTCAACCAGATCAGTCTGGTTTGTAAAGTCTATTACAAGTACCAGAAGCAAGCCCTGCTTCAGAAGTACTTAGACCATCACGACTGTCTAGAAAGAAGACATGACTTTACGAAGGATCTGAGTAGATTCCAGAAATACTGTTTCCTGTAAGTGCTGCAGGTTGTGATGACCTTGAATAATGTCTAGCCATCGTGCAATACCTGCGTGCACTGTGCCCAAAGCTCCCAAGACCACCGGAACCACCAGTGTTCGACAATGCCACATGCGGCTTATCTCCACTCGCAAGTCGCTGTACTTCGCCAACTTCTCAGCATGTTTCTTGTCAATGTTGCCATCAGCAGGACAGCTGATATCAATAAGAAGACAAGTGTTTGTCTTCCTATTTCTGAGACAGATGTCTGGACGATTGGCTTTGATCTTCCTGGCAGTGGGGATGGTGGCATCCCACATCATAGTAATGTCATCCGTCTCCACAAGCCTATCAGGATGATACCGGTGCCATCTGATCTCCACTGGAACCCCAAAATGACGACAAACATCCCAGTGAATGATGGAGGTCACCTGATTGTGTCGATCAGTGTAGTCCATCGGTGCCAAAGCACTACAGCCTGCCACAATGAGGTCGACTGTTTCCAGGCCTACAATGCACATGCAGCAAGTAGGACTGACATCACGATGTAGAATGTTGCGCTCATAGTACCGAGTCCGAAGAGCTTGGTCTTGAGCAGCAACAACCAGTCGCTCAGTTGCAGCAGGAAGATTTGCTGCCTTTAGCCATCCGTAGGTCTCTTTCAGGTCCACAGGCGGTTGCTCAGTGAGACGGCGATACTGCCCGTGCCTAGACTTCCTGCTCTAGGACCGCACACGAAGAGAACTGCAACACGTACGGTAATGTCTCGCATCTGTTTCAGGCGCTTGCTCGAAGCCATCTTCAACCGAGATGAATGCATTGCTGTGTAAGTTCTGCGACTCGTCGTCCGAAGCAAGACTCCTCTGCAGCTGTGCAGTAAACCGACAAGCCATGTGCTTGATCGAGTGTGAAGATTTTCCGGAGTCACAGTTCCGTATCATCTGTATGAAAGGATCAGAACTGTCAGCAAGGTAACAGTTCAGCCTCACAATACAAGATTATTATGTCGACTCAATCTGTTGTAACCCCCTACCCCATCACTGCAAGGAGCGTGGTCCTATATGGTCTCCATCGAGCAAAAATTGATAGTCAATGTTTGCCGATATCAATTTCTGTGTCAGTAAATACCATACCAATGTCGTTACAACGGAACTGAGTGCATACCTATAGACTGTACATTTCAATTGTCTTGATCACGATCGCAAAACGACGACTACCTATGACAGGCCTATATACATAATCTAAACTACTAGGAAGTTTGCATGTTTACTTCCATGACAGCTAGGGTTTCAACAAATACGTATTGTATAGCTAGGACTCTGCGTTTCAGTAGATGACCTGAAAACTCCGTTGGACGTGTTACTCACGGACGCGAGGCGCCTACGGATACCGTACAACTAGTTAATTAATTACGTTTACGTTAATTACTCCTCCTAGCGTGCGTTAGGCTGTGCGTTTGCTTTCGCAGCACTTGCAGCACGTGCCTATAGACTTGAGAACACACATGTTTGAGCATTCGTTTATGCAGAAACTATAGAAGCAAGGTCTAGCAACGGACAAACGCGTTCGCGAGACAGCAGAGTCATACGAAAACGCGTGCTTGAGCACGATCTCAAGTTTGCTCTACATAGCTAGAGGTATATAGCTACCTGTTGGTTCGCCTGAAACGACACAAGTACATGACATTCTATGACTAGAAATCAGTCTGCACCACTAGAGGAAGAGCGAAATAGGTGATTCCTTGGTTGTTTCCGTCGCCATAGCAAGTGCCAAACCTCAACTGCGCATATTTGGCACCTCGTGGCCACACCCAGTTTCGTCCTTTAATAATGAAGTGAGAAGAAATGTCATCAGCTCCTTCTGAAAGTACAAATCCATTCCATCTTGTCCACTCATTTGCATCATTGTTGCTATATTTGAAATACGGATTGTTTGTGACATTAGAATAATACTGCAAAAATTCACTTGGAAGTAATGGAAAGGTCAGAACATTTTTGTCTTTGTCATACGCTCGAAAACCAAAAAGGCTGTGAAGATCGAGTTGTGTGCTTTTGATCCAAACACTGAACTCATATAATTTGTTTGAATCAATCTCAAAACGATGTGTAATGCCCCACGGAAAATAACATCTTCTATCTTTCCCCTCAACCATCTTGGCAATAGCAGCATTTGCTATCAACACAGCAAACAAACACGCTTTAGCAACAACTTTCAATTGCATTGCATAATATGCGTATAGTGCATTCAAGAAAACAAATTCAATTTGCACCAATGTTAAGTAGACGCATGGCAAATACAAGGACTGTATTAGGTTTTGTTTATCCGCCAATTACACAAATAAACAAGCAGACAAACAAACAGAAAGACAAAGTAAATACAAATAACCAAATAAACAAACTAATAAAAAATTAAACAAACATTATACTCACTAATAAACAAACAAACCTGTATATTATTATGTTCTATAAATCTATTTTCAAGTACATAATCATGTATTTAATAGCTACTGTAGCACAAAGGGCTCGCGGCATATAATTAATTACCTTTTGTGCTGTTTGGTTTCGAATCCCATTCACGGAAGTCAGATATGTTAAAGGTCCGGACAACAACATGTTCAGGACGCCGTGAAGCCTCGAGTTCGCTATAGCTGAGATTAATGTACCACGTCTTGTCTACAGCTGGTGTAACAGCTGGAGGTGCAGTAGGAGGTGTAATAGGAGGTACAGTGGTAGTTCGATCTATAGCAGCAGCGTTAGCAATATTGTGATGTAGGGAATCTACACTTTTTGCAGGATCGACAACCGTTGAACCCAAAGGTGGCTCAAGCGAATCAAGTTCAACGAACCTACGAACGATGACCGTTTTTGAGTTTTGACTGTCACTACCACACGATCCAAATCTTAGGGCAACATATTTAGCATTACGTGGCCACTTCCAATCTACTCCATTTGTCTCGTCGAACTGAGAATCCGGTTGGCTGTCACTGTTTGAGTCAGACATGTAGTAAGGAAGAATGTAGCCCGTCCATTTGGTCCACACATATAAATCGTTACTGCTTTTCTTGAAATATGGATCATTTAAGTTAGGATTCAAAATTCTTTTTTTGTTTATATTGTAAACGTAGAAACCAAATGAGTTTACCATGTTAGGTTCCTGAAAATAGACACATTGATAAACGCAGAAACAAAGTTGAAACATATGCTAAACGTGAAATGATATACATAAAAACGACAAGCTCACAGAAAGTTGTCACACACATACATACTGACAAGTGCAAACACATACAGTTTAAAACATGCCAAAAACACAATATAACTGCATCTACTATGTCTGTCTGCATGTGTGTGTGTGTGTGTGTGTGTGTGTGTGTGTGTGTGTGTGTGTGTGTGTGTGTGTGTGTGTGTGTGTGTGTGTGTGTGTGTGCGTGTCTGTGTGTGTGTATTCGCGATACGAGGCCACGCCTTTTGTCCGTTAGCAACCAAAATGGACACGCACACTCAGCACGCAAAGGGGATAGCTTGTGTAAAAATATTAAAAAAAAACTTTACATGGTCCTAAAAGACAAAGACACGTTCGCTAGATATATATAATAAACCATAGGTCTACCAAACACGTAAGTAACCTTACCGTCGATTTGATGTAAATGCTGAACTCATAACCCTTCGCCATATTAATCGGAATGTAGTCAGACGTTGAGCAACATTCACCTGGGTGACCATATCATAAAATTAGAAGATAAAAATATCTGACGCCTACTTGGCGTTGACTGCATCCTAGCATTCTTCTTACTTTGTGCCTGATGACGGTCATTACACACAGCAGCTAAACGCATTTGCCCGTCTAGGAAAGTTACTCTCTCGAATTCAGCACCGAAATACATCCAACCAGACCTGTTGCCAATCTGTGTCGCAATGGCCGAGGTGAAGAAAACCTGAGCACAACATACTTCAGTCTGAAGACTAGATATATCAAACGTGAGCCATTGGCAACGTCTATACAATCAAGTATAGACCTGATAAAGGAAAAGAAGAACGATAGTAGTGGAAAGCGTCATTATTGTCAAACTCGTTCAAACAAGCAATCTGCACGAGAGCAAAATGAACGAATTTTCTAGACTCTGATTTATCTTTACCTCTGTAGCTTCGTAGCTAGATAAACATTACAGATATACAACACCGTCAAGTTCAAACTAGAATACAGGCGCCTGCAATGGGCTGATTGTCACGTGACGTCTTACGCCTGGAAGACATGCCTCTTTGTTGCCTTCTGCTGCTGCCTACACGAACATGTCTTCTGTGTCCTGAAAACAAACTGTTTGTTTCAGTGCTTTGAATGTAGGCCATGGTAGGATTGCCTGTTGCGTGCTGGTGTTGGGATTCACTCATCACAATCACTTCAGTCGAGTTCCGAAAGCGGGAGAGGGTTGGCCAATGATATCAATGTACGATATTGACACGTGCAGGTCACATGTTGTTACCCAATGTTGTAAAAATGCCCAACTGTGGCACTTTAATTTTTATTACTAGATGTACGGTATCTGTATGCGCCTCGCGTTCGTGAGTAACACTTCCAACGGAGTTTTCAGACCATCTACTGAAATGCCGAGTCCTAGCTATACAATACGTATTTGTTGAAACCCTAGCTGTCATGGAAGTAAACATGCAAACTTCCTAGTAGTTTAGATTACGTATACAGGCCTGGTATAGGTAGTCGTCGTTTTGCGATCGTGATCAAGGCAATTGAAATCTGCAGTCTAGGTATGCACACAGTTCGTTGTAATGACATTGGTATGGTATTTACTGACATAGAAATTGATATCAGCAAACATTGACTATCAACAGTGTTAGCTGCAGCACAGTGTTTAATTTATATTCTTGCACAGAATTACTAATGATTACAAAAATGATTATCTAACCTAATTAGCATTAAAGCGAAAGTTTGCAGCAAATTTACTAGCAACGCATTACACCACGCTAGCTAAATTTTTCGAAATTAACGAAATGAAATGTTTGCACGTCGTGTACTATATCCTATTTTTGTCTTGGTCAATAATCATCTAACAACCTAGAAAACAGATGCTAGCCTCGGAGGCCCATCCGCCAATTTTGTACTTCTTCTTCTTCTTCTTCTTCTTCTTCTTCTTCTTCTTCTTCTTCCTCTCCACGGATATCTCTTTTTGTACGTTACCTACGGCTGTGAAACTTTAGAAGGCGCTTTAGAATTACCCGAACTCTATTCTTTTGTTGATGAAAGAAACCGAAAGAAATGCTAAAAAATTTGTGTTTCTTTCAAGCAGATTTGATCCTTCGACCGGCATCAACGCTGTTGCACAGTTCGGGCCAATCAAAGAGCAGTATTTGCGATGCTTGTCCATGGCAACCAGAGACAATGGACGAAGCGCCAGTTAGCGGCGTCGCGTGGGCGCAAAATGTGGTGGGGCTGACACTCTGCTGAGACTTCGGCTCCGATCTCTGATATTGAAAAAAGGAAAACGCCCCCGAAAAGTGGTGGGGCTTCAGCCCCCTTTAGCCCCTGTTACGCGACGCCCCTGCGCCAGTCAACTATGCCCAAAGAGTCTAGGAAAGAGTCTACCACCAGAACTGTGTAATTCGATCATGTTTGCCATTGTCCGGTCTAGTCTGAAATTGTTTGCGATCTACGTCGCACACAGGAGTAAAAATGACAAGTAATTACGCACACATAGTAATTTATACGGGAACTCAACATTTGCAACGCATATCCCGTATGTGATGATCTTTGGCTTTGGCTACTACTATAAGCCACGTTCTATTCCAACTGTCGTTGCATATTCAATTATACAAGCACGGAAGAAAAAAATGCAAAGGCACTAAAAATTAGGATCTATATTCGTGCAACGTGCGCTAGGATACCATAGTACCGTAAGTATACCCCGTAAACCTCTAGACCACTTGAGTAAACTACCTAATAAAAGCTGTTGCATATAAACAAGTTTAATTAACGCTAATGAAAACGCGCTACATCTTAGACATGCTTGTAAAAGGCTTACAGGCCCTAGTGAAGACATGTACACCTTAGCTATGTTGCGCCTTTGCGCTCCTAAAACTTATCAATAGAATTTTAAAAACTTTTTCTCTGAAAAAAGAAATGGGTGTAGGGATTGTATAAAAAGTAACAGAAACAAGATCTCTAGATAATATGAACCAAAGCCAGACATCACTAGTGAATCCTTCCAACCCCCACATTCCCAAGGTTTTACATTTTGGGGGTTGGAAGGATTTACTAATGATGTCTGGCTTTGGTTCATATTATCTAGAGATCTTGTTTCTTTTACTTTTTATACAATTCCTACATCCATTTGGTTTTTTCAGAGAAAAGTTTTTAAATTCTAGTAGACTTGAGAACTCACACGTTTGAGCATTCGTTTATGCAGAAACTATAGAAGCAAGGTTTAGCAACGGACAAACGCGTTCGCGAGACAGCAGAGTCATACGAACACGCGTGCTTGAGCATGATTCAGATTCGCTTTACATAGCTTTATAGGTATTTATCTACCTGTTGGTTCGTCTGAAAAGACACAAGTACATGACATTCTATGGCTAGAAATCAGTCTGCTCTACTCGAGGAAGAGCGAAATAGGTGATGCCTTGGTTGTTTCCTTTGCCATAGCAATTGCCAAACCTCAACTGCGCATACTTGGCACCTTGTGGCCACACCCAATTTCGTCCTCTAGTAATGAAGTGGGAAGAAATGTCATCAGCTCCTTCTGAAAGTACAAATCCATTCCACCATGTCCACTCTTTTGCATTATTGTTGCTTCTTTTGAAATACGGTTTGGTTGTGACATTATAATAATACTGCCTACATTCACTTGGAAGTAATGGGAAAGTCAGAGGATTTTTGCCTTTGTCATACGCTTGAAAACCAGAAAAGTTGTGAAGATCAGGTTGTGTGGTTTGGATCCAAACACTAAACTCATATGATTTGTTTGAATCAATATCAAATAGATGTGTAATGCCCAACGGATAATAAAATTTTCTCTCTTTTCCCTCAACCATCTTGGCTACAGCAGCACTTGTTATCAACACAGCAAACAAACACGCTTTAGCAACAACTTCCAATTGCATTGCATGTATTGCATAGTGTATTCAAGGAAAAACAAATTCAATTTGCACCAGTGTTAAGTAGTTGCATAGCAAATACATGAAATGTATTAGGTTTTGTTTATCCGTCAATTACATAAATAAACAAGCAGACAAACAGACAGAAAGACAAAGTAAATACAAATAACCGGATAGACAAACAAACAAAGATAAATAAATTTTATACACAATAAAAAAACTGCATATTATTATGTTCTATAAATTTATTTCCAAGTACATTATCATGTAATAATATAGCTACTGTAGCATAAAACCTTGTGGCATATAATTAATTACCTTTAGTGTCGTTTGGTTTCGATTGCCATTCACGGAAGTCAGATATGTTAAAGTTCCAAACAACATGTTCAGGACGCCGTGAAGTCTCGAATTCGCTATAGCTGAGATTCATGTACCACGTCTTGTCTACAGCTGGTCTAGCAGATGGAGGTGCAGTAGGAGGTGCAGTAGAAGGTGTAGTGGAAGGTGCATGCTGTAGAAGTAGGAGCTGCAGTAGGAGCTGCAATAGAAGCTGCCGTAGGAGGTGAGGTAGATGCTGCAGTAGAAGGCGCAGTAATAGCTGCAGTATGAGCTGCAGTAGGAGCTGCAGTAGAAAATGTAGTAGTGGGAGGTGGAGTAGGAGCTGCCATAGTAGATGCAGTAGGAAATGAGGCAACTGACGCAACAGGCCCCGGTGTGTCAGTACTATTAGCAAACTCGACCACCTCTCCAGTAGCATCACTAATAGTACCAGGATTATCACTCTCTGTAGCTTCCATAAGTTTTGAATCAGACGTTGGCTGAGGAGAACGGTCTGGTCCACAAGGATAGACAAACTCGCTTTGACTTTTCCTGATGTCCACAAGCTTCAAGAGTCATCGTGACAGCAATGTCGCTATTTGATACGATTATCGTGTAACATTTTGTCGTGTTTTCAGGGCAAAGGGTCACGCTAGATAGCAAAATCTCGTTCGAACGAATTCGTCCCAATGGGATTTCGACATTTACGACCGATCCAGAGCTGTTTCAAAGTTCGGAATGAATTTCTTCTATTGTGAAAAGCAGTGCCATTGCATTTTCAACATCGGCAGACGTAAGACGCGAACATGAAAGCGTCGAATCTACACGTCGAGATGCGCGAGTACGGTCTGGTTGACAGGGCCGACAGACTTTAATTGATTTGCTTTTCTGACTCTCAAAAGCATTTTAGGTGGTTTCCATAGCACCGCAGACAATTTTTAGGTTTAGTAGATAACGCCTAAAGTCAAAATTTACCAAGGCAAACTTGTCTTGGGTTTTACGCGTCCTATGTCGTTTCTGAAACGACTAGACTTTGCAGACTGCGTAAAAGTGAGCGAAATGTGTATGTATTTTATTCAGAAAGTTCAACGTCTCAACCGAAGACGAAAAACATGAAAATCCCATTGGGACGAAAGATTCTTCCCAGTCCCATTCGAACGAAAGAATCCCAGTAAAATGATGAACAGGGGTTCCTTTCTCTATAAGCACGTGACCCGGAAAACACACGTCTCGTTCCCATACGTAGCACGTAACTACAAGTAGATACTACTTGTAATTCTGAATAAGCCTGCGCACTCATTTCCCAGTGACCACAGAAAATTTTCGTCTTACACTATTGCCGTCCCAATCAATCGTCACACTTGGATTGGCAGCATTGCTGTAGATTCGTCCTTAGCCGTTTGTTGGACTGACGATGACTTTGTCTTTGTGAGTGGTATCTGCGAAATACGCAGAAAACCCGTTTAAAGTAATTGATTAGCTATAGATGGTTAGAGTTTAGGTGTGAGATGCACAATTGGCAGTGTCTATCATGTCTCTCTAGGCACTCTATGCAGTCACACATGAGTGTACATGTACTATTGACAGTTTTTCAGTTATTTAGTACTCACGTGCCAAACGGCGTCGATTTATGAAGTTAAAAAACGGTCTTTGAAATTTTTCATATGGAGAACGGATCTTCGCTCTTGATCAACAGCACGCCCCTAGCGAACAAGTCAACCGTCGACAATTTGTTCGTACAGTTCCTAGTACTTGTCAGAGTTCTATCGGTTATTCGGTTCCTGCTCTGTGGACTCGTTCTCAACGTGTTCTATCGACTGCCCGGTGCTAGTACAGTAATCAATTATCCTATTATCAACTTGCTTGCGTCAGATATGGTACGATCCGCCTTGACTTTCCTTGCCATTCCGTTGCATTTCATGAAGCTCGACCATCCTTCAATTGGCGAACAAGTGTACTGCGAGTTCTTCAGATATGCAAACAACGTTCAGTTGGCTTGGTCCTGCTGGGCCCTCGTCATAATTGCCTATAGTCGATATGACATTGTTGCGAACGTCTTCGTCCATAAATTCAACAAAAGACGCTTTTGGACATCCACCGTGACGAGTTGGATCGTGTCGTTTCTTAAAGCTTTACCTCCTATTATAGGATGGAGCTCTTATGATATAAAGAAGATGTAGGACACGTATCGCTGTACTACCGGATCGAATGGAATGAAAAAGGATATGGCAAGCGCCACTTTCCTTCCATTTTTCTATTCCGTAAACTACGTTGTTCCTTCGATTTTCGTCTTGATACTCTTTTCCTGTATTGCTCGCATCGCCATCAATCGGCCGATAAAACGCCAGACTTCTTCAAACAAGATGGTCGTACTGTCAGGTTTCTCTCATCCATCTGTTCCATCTACCGAGAAAGAACGGCAGCGGGACTCGGCAGCTCATCTAAAGAAGATCATTTAGTCTAGGTCATTCCTCTACATCGTTCTGATCGTCGTGACCAACATATTTCTCTTAGCGCCATATGTAGTGACCACTTCCTATGATACTGTCAGTCGTGATATTGGACTACCAAAGAAAATACCAAATGTTGTATTGCAAATCACTATAGTACTGTTCATGGTGAATTTTAATGCTAACTCTTTGCTATACATATTTTGGATCAGGACTTTTTAGCACGCGACTGCTGTTTTGTGTTGTCGCAGAAAGGAGGAGCGCACTGCAACAACATCAGTCTAGATAGATAGGAATAGCGTGTGAACTTGTTGTTACTGTTTGTATTATTGTGCTTGTTTTCTTTGTATTGTGCAACTAGGTGTATAGACAATAAAGCGTAAACATTTCATTTGCATAAAATTACTGTGTAAACTACACTTTTGATCGACACATACTAATTTTTGCTCTGCGTGCTTAGATATCTTTGGATGAAAGCAACACTACATCACATTTCATACTTCCATTTAGACCGTGTTAGCTTCAATTTTATTTTTATTTTAATCAAATTTTTCTATTTTAAGTTAGCAGCACGAAATATACACCAATTATGTTACTGTCTTATAGTCTGTAAAACTCTTGAACTTATCCTGCCTCTGGTCGAATCACATTTGTATCTACAATGTGTCTACGAACGATGACCTTTCCTGAGTTTTGACTGTCGCTAGTACATGATCCAAATCGTAAGGGAACATATTTAGCATCACGTGGCCACTTCCAATCTACTCCATTTGTCTATTCCAACTGAGAATCCGGTTGGTTGTCACTGTTCGAGTCAGACATGTAGAGAGGAAGAATGTAGCCCGTCAATTTGGTCTATACATTTGAGTCGTTATCAGATTAAATGTTTTTGAAATGTGAATCATTTAAAGGATTCAATATTCTTTCTTTGTTCTCATTGTAAACGTGGAAACCAATAAGTTTACTTACCATGTCAGATGCCTAAAATAGACCTACTCTTACAATCAAGTGTTTGTAATAGATATCAACTCTTAATCTAAACCTAATTAGTTAACATAACAAGACAGTGAAGTCGAGTAAGTCTCTTATGTTGTGTATTGTCTGTTAGCTTATTGATATTTGTTTGTTTGCTTGTTTGTTTGTTTGTCGACTGCCCTCCATGAAAACTACACCAGAACCTGGTGTAAGATTGTTGTCCTCAACCAGATCAGTCTGGTTCTGGTTTGTAAGGTCTATTACAAGTACCGGAAGCAAACCCTACTTCATAAGTAATTAGACCATCACGGCTTTTTAGAAAGAAGACATGACTTTACGAAGGATCCGAGTAGATCCCAGAAGCACTGTTTACAATATATTATGTGCCGTTATGCTCCTCCATGATGGGCAAGTAGGGTCTCCACCGCCATCTGGGCGCCCACCAATTTTAGACTAGACCAGACTATGGCAAACATGATCGAATTACACAGTTTTGGTGATAAACTCTTTCCTTGCTAGACGCGTTTGGCCTATCTGATTAGCTCTTCAACCATTGTCTTTGGTTGCCATGGGCAAGCAATCGCAAATACTGCTCCGTGATTGGTCCGAACTGTGCAATAGCGTTGATGACGGTCGTTGGATATAATTTGCTTGAAAGAAACACAATTTTTAATTAGTTAACTAATATTGATTTCGATTTCTCTAGTCACCAAAAGAATAGAGTTTGGGTAATTCTAAAGCGTTTTCTTAAGTTTTGCAGCCGTGCCTAACGTACAAAAAGAGATATCTGCGGAGAAGAAGAAGAAAGACAAAACCAAATTGGCGCATGAGCCTCCGAGGCTAGCAACTATATTTTATGTTGTTAGATGATTAGTGACCAAAACAAAAACAGGATATAGTACACAACGTAAAAAATTTATTTCGTTGATTTTGAGAAATTTTAGTCTTCATTTACTATGTTACAAGTGTGCAAAAAGATGACCACGCCCCTACAACGTTTCATAACCTGAGCAATCCCTACACAATGTACTACCGCACCTTGTATTTATTAATTAAATATATACTATTTTTTCACTTGTCAGACGTACACAAGAAATTTGCTTTTGTGTGAGAAAACACACACACACACACACACACACACACACACACACACACACACACACACACACACACACACACACACACACACACACACACACACACACACACACACAATTTGAGCTTTATAGATACTAGAAGGATACAAACACCGTCAATTCTAGTAGTACATGTATAGATTGAAGGGATCAAGACGTTAATTGCGGTGAAAGGTTGGCAAATAGCCAAAAGCCTTATTTCTTCGTAATTATTGGCCTAAAATCTCGACAAAATGAGCAGTTTTGGTAAAATCCGACGAGCACTTGGCACTTTGAGCCAGATCGGGGTTCCTTTTTCTATAAGCACGTGACCCAGAAAACACACGTCTCGTTCTCGTAAGCAACACGTAACTACAAGTAGACACTACTTGTAATCCTGAGTAAGCCAGCGCACTCATTTCCCAGTGAGCACAGAAAAGTTTCGTCTCAAGCTGGATTTACAATATGGGAACGCTCGAGCGTCGCGTCGCGTGCGTCACGTCACGTTGCCTTGCGTGGGAGTGGCACGTATCGCGTCACACGCGTCGTACTATTCGCAATACGATTCAGCGCGCCGTAGACGTCGCCGCCTCAATTATTGAACGGAACACTCGCACTTCGATTTTCTACTAGCAGAATTCTGCCGGAACCCCCAGCTTGCTCAAAATCAATTTCTACGCGTTCTCCCTTGCACGCATGTCTTTGTACATCTTGCAGTTGATCATCCACAAGCAAGGACAGCTCCATACACAATCTATAGACCGCTCAACGTCGAGTACAGCGCCGAAATCAATAATTATTGCTCACGAAAGCCACACGTGCATTTATAGTTGGCTGTGATTGGTCGAGATCAAGGTGCTACTTCCGACGCGACGTGAACAGCTCCCCGTTCGACGCTCAAATAGAACTTGGTTCTATTTCGACGGGTCGCGTCCGTCGAACGTCGTGCTGCGTCGACCATTTGCAATTTGAATTTGTACTACGCGACGTGACGCGACGCGACGCACGCAACGCGACGCTCAAGCGTTTGCATATTGTAAATCCAGCCTTACACTGTTGCCGTCCCTCTCAATCGTCACACCTGTCATGGCAGCATTGCAGTAGATTCGTCCATTGCCGTTTGTTGGACTAACGATGACATTGTTTTTGTGAGTGGTATCTACGAAATACGCAGAAAACTCCTTTAAAGTAATTGATTAGCTATAGATGGTTAGAGTTTAGGTGTGAGGTGCGTAATCGACACTGTCTATGACGTCACATATGAGTGTACATGTGCTATTGACAGTTCTCCGGTTATTTAGTACTCAAGTGTCGAACAACATTTGTTTATGAATTTAACAAACGGTCTTTGAAATGTTTCATATGGAGAACGGATCTTCGGTCTTGATCAATAACACGTCACTAGTAAACAAGTCAACCGTCAACTCGTTATTCGTAGGGTCCTTGCTTGTCAGAATGCCATCGGTTATTCAGTTCGTGTTCTGTGGACTCGTTCTCAACGTGCTTTATCGACTGCCCAGTGCTCGTACAGTAATCAATTATCCTATTATCAATTTGCTTGCGTCGGATGTCTTACGAGCCGTCTTGACCTTCCTTGCCATTCCCTTCTCTTTTACAAAGTACGACCATCCTTCAATTGGCGAACGAGTGTACTGCGAGTTCTTCAGATATGCAAACAACGTTCAGTTGTCTTGGTCCTGCTGGGCCATCGTCATAGTTGCCTATAGTCGCTATGACATCGTTGCAAACGTATTCGACCATAAATTCAAGAAAAAACGCTTTTGGACACTCACCTTGACGAGTTGGATCGTATCGCTTCTTACATCCTTACCTCCTATTATAGGATGGAGCTCTTACGATATCAGGAAGATGAAAAACATGTATCGATGTACTACCGGATCGAATGGAATGAAAAAGGATTTGGCAAGTGCCACTTTCCTTCCATTTTTCTATTTTGTCAACTACGTTGTTCCTTCGATTCTCGTCTTGATACTCTTTTCCTGTATTGCTCGCATCGCCATCAAGCGGCAGATAAAACACCCGACTTCTTCAAATAAGATTGTTGTACTGTCAGGTTTCTCTCATCCGTCTCTTCCATCTACCGAGCAAGAACGGCAGCGAGACTTAGCAGCTCATCTAAAGACGATCATTCAGTCTAGGTCATTCCTCTACATCGTTCTGATCGTCGTGACCAACACATTTCTCTTAGCGCCATATGTAGTGACCACTTCCTATGATACTGTCAGTCGTGATATTGGACTACAAAAGAAAATACCAAATGTTGCAATGGATATCACTACAGTACTCTTCTTGGTGAATTTTAATGCTAACTCTTTGCTATACATATTTTGGATCAAGACTTTTCAGCACGCGACTGCTGTTCTGTGTTGTCGCAGGAGGGAGGAGCGCACTGCAACAGCAGCAGTATATTGACAGGAATAAATAACGTGTGAACTTGCTTTTACTGTTTTATATTATTATGCTTGTTTTCTTTGTATTGTGCAACTAGGCGTATAGACAATAAAGCGTAAACGTGGCAACTGCATAAAAAGTACTGTGTAAACTACACTTTTGATCGACACATACTAATTTTTTGCTCTGAGTGCTTAGATATCTTTGAATGAAAGCAACAACACATCACATTTCATATTTCCATTTAGACAGTGTTAGCTTCAATTTTGTTTTAATTTTAATCAAAGTTTTCTATTTTAAATTAACAACACGAAATAAACACCAATTATGTAACTGTCTTATAGTCTGTAAAACGCTTGAACTTATCTTGCCTCTGGTCGAATCACATTTGAACAGTCAACGACAATCTTGACAAACATGGCTTTGTCTAATGTAGACTCCAGTTTCGAGTGTCGTCAGTGGACAAAACAAATGACACACACTGGCGACATTCATCTCACACGCATGTCAGTCTCCAAAAGGACGACGACGTCGGGTCTGGTTGAAACGCGTCGCATATTTGTCTCCTGCTGTTTGATCAACAAGAATGAAAGTGATCTGATGGTGGAGCGGCCACTCAAGCAAGATGTTGTACTCTCCTCTCATTACAACAACAAAAAGTGAGAGATACGTGGTGCGTCCAATTCCGTCACCATTACGGTACATTCGAACACACAATTTATATCCGTTCGGAGACGTGTAGAACGGCTGGGAGTAAATCGACGGCGTCTTGCCCGTCACGGCGTCTCTCCTCCGTCGTTTCACGTCGGTGATCTTCCACAGCAGCACGTCGTTGGTGGTTTTGCAATCGAGCAGATCCAATCTCAGTCCGTGCTCCAATAGTCTGGCGTTGTGTGTGGCCGTCTCTCGTTCTTGAGCCTCGACCTGATCGATGAAGCGACTCGATCAAAGAGTTTGACAGTGAGACAGCATTCCCTCCAACTGTTGAATTCGCATGCTTTGCTTCCACACAGTATCTTCAAAGTCTGAAAGTTTTTTCCGTCAGGAGTCTTAGGTGTTGCTCCATGCCTTTGACCTTTTCTTGGCATTCTTTCTGCACGTTGTCGACGGACTGGTAGCATGCTTATATCGTCTTGTGTTGCATCAGTCTCTGCTGAGCCTCCAACTCGACCATCTTGTTCTCGATGAAAGGCAGTTTGCTAGCCAGTTCGATTTGGAGCCGTCGACTAGTCTGAGTCGCGACGGCGTGATCTTTCATGTTCATTTCGACTCTGCGCTTTAGTTCGACGACGGCAGAGCGACTGACTTCCATTGCATCACTGAAACGTGCGACATGGTTGGACACGCAACATGTCATGTGATCGGTTTGATGCTATAATTTTCGCACGAAAACGGTAGGATGAATGATCTCGCAGTGCGTTTGTAGACAAGTTTATATTATGCAGTAGCTGAAAATTAAGGGAAATGCTGTTACACGCACGGGGTTTACGGAAAACTACTGTACTACTAAGCAAAGTGTGGGTGGTAGGGGAATCCCCTACACAATAGAGATTCCCCTCGATCCGACATCTGTTTGTAAGATCTGGCGTACGTACACGTTGCGTTTCAACACACGGCAATACCTAGGGTTTATGTAGCAATCAATTTTTAGTTGATTAATTAAGCGCAGCTTCATATGTTAGCAAGTCAAGCTCCACGCCTTTCACGTGATTCGCAGTTCATACACATAGTCAAGCTCTAGGTTGCAACCGATCTGTAGCGTGAACTTGCTCTAGTATGGCGCGCAGATCGCATGTTCAAAAATTTTTATAGTAAATCTCCACATCTTCTTTACTGCTTTCTCCATTTGTCAGCACGATCGACATGACGTCGTCGTAATGCCCTCGTATTGCTCTTTCGCAGCCCCTCTTAGCGCGCGCACGAGAAGCGGAGAGGGGACGATGCCCGCACGCGGGTCTGTTCAAATCCGGTAGATAATTGGGAACGGAAAAGGAGTGACTAACGCCTGACGTCGTCTTTTTAGCTCGCGTAGCACGCGCCTGCCTCTTGTGATGGCTAGCTACTATGTCACTCGACACACTGTGAAATTGTCATACGTTTGCATGCGCATTGTTCCGTAGAGTGTACCTCATGTAGTTCACTAGAAGAAGACAGAGACTGAGGAGATCGAAAAGTAACAGGGGCATTTCCTCATACAAGGATAAGAGCCTGAGATTCAGATGGCAAGCTAGCGCAGAATGCGAATGCCGTAAGCGCATTGAAATGGTCAAGACAACGTACATTGTAGATGCATTGGTGGTAGAGTTGACCCTACTTTATCGGTTCGTAGACCGTAGACCCAGGAGTTTTAACGGCTAGCGCAGTTATGACTCACAGGCTAATAGTTACGTGATGACGATGAGGTGACCCTCTAGACTAGACGACCAGACTCACTAGAGCCAGGAGGTTTCGCAGTTTATGAATGGTGAAACTTACACGATGTACCAAGAATCTGCACCAATACAACGTACATCACCTTGACTATTTGACGCATTCCGCGCTAGCTTTCCATCTGAATCTCAGGATCTTACCCAAGTCGTAACGTAATAGGGGCCAGAGGGGGTCGTGGCCCCCAGTTCTCATAGGCGTGTCAATTTATAAAAATGTGAAGACCTATTAGAATTCAGATTACTAGCTTCCCACGAATTTCCACGAGTTTCTCATTCATCCTAATTTAGTACTGAGTTTGGTCGACTTAGCAATTACAGTAAATTTACAGAAGAGAAAAACTTGCAGCTAGCTCTACGCTTTTCTATCTAACACGCAATCAGATTAGAATCAATGGAAATATTCACATGATCAGCAGAGCACGTGTCACACGCGCAACAGAGCACGCGCCACAGCGGTCACGTGAGTCACGACCGAATTCTTTTGTTGCAGTGTTAGCTGGTATTATGGAGAGTAGTGTACCGCTTGCATAAAAAAAGAAAACGTTAATTATTAACACAAGCTGCTTTATCAACATGTGTGAGGTTATAGTCAGTAATATAATGTCGTATGTTTATGCTGAAGGTAGTTTTCTCACTGTTTATATAAACTCTAACACACACTACTGCTAATGCGGATTCGTTGAGAACTGTTTGCAATGCATACGGGGAAGACTTTGACCATGCGCGACTCAAAGCTCAACTAAAACTTATAAAACTTTTTAGTCAGGAACACAAAGACAAATAGAGGAACGGCCTCAATTTCAAAATACATTAGAAGTATCAAATGACATGGAAGAGGAATGGAATCAGCTGCCACCGGGATAATAAATTTGTGCAACATATTCCAAAATCTCTATTATCAAAATGCAGACGGTGAGGTCTACAAACTACTGAAAACGTACCTTGTCATTTCTGTCTCATCGGCATCTTTAGAGCAATCTTTCTCTAGTCTAAGAAGATTAAAAACTTGGTTGCGAGGCAACATGATTGAAGAAAGGTTGGCAGTACGTACATAGAAAGAGAACTTGTAGGCTGGGAAGTCAAGTACAGTCTCTTGTAAAGCAATTTTCAATAGTCTCTTCAAGGAAGTTGTTGCTAGTACACGGTTTAAGATATAACGTACCTTACTGCTCGCAAATTTACTTCCCCCCATTTTATGATCCACGATACGCGTCTGTACCTTGCAGGAGGAAATGGCTGTTACTTTTCGATCTCCTCAGTCTCTGTCCCCTTGTAGTGAACACACACGATCTGCTGGGTACACTCTACGGAACAATGCTCATGCAAACGTATGACGTCTCAGCTTCACAGCGTGTAGAGTGACATGATAGCTAGCCATGACCTAACCTCGTCCCCAGACTCTCTCGCGCTAGTCTTGTCCGGTGCCCGTATGAAAATTCCAGGCGAGAGAGAGTCTGAGATCATCCCGCCAACTTCCTACCATATCTCCTTACTAACTGCTTACTGAGTGTCACCCAACGTCATCAAGTGTTCCGTAACTTCAAAATCAAATTAGAGTAAGAACTAATCCAATATACGTACCACACAGGATGCTACTACCATTGTTTTGGTGTATGTGGCATCTAGCACTTGCAGACAACTGAAGCATGTTGAAAAGGTAAGTTTATGGAGTGTTGGTGACGGGTGTCGTGTAGGCTTGCAGTCTGAGATCTACAATTGGCGGAGTGATGATCTTCTACGTAGTTCACACGCGCATCTCCTATATCCGGCCACTAGTTAGCGTTTGCGTGCAGACTAGACTTTGTAGCAAAAAGCGCGCAATGACAAGGGAAGGGGTTAATCTTAACATAAAACTACGGTCTCGAGTGTCAACTTGAAGCTTCCAGGGCTATTCTTTCGCGAAAAAGATGTATTTGTTTTCATGCTTGAAAACTTCTCGAAGGGTAGACGGTAGTTTCATGTCAAGATTAACCCCTTCCCTATTATTGCGCGCTTTTTGCTACAGAGTCTACTCTGCGAGCAAAAGCAAACGCGAAAGCAAAAGCGAAAGCAAACGCGAAAGCAAACGCGAATGTCAAATGCAAATGCAAATGTCCGCGCAAATGTTTTGGCAGCGATGGCACGCCGTATAGATGCGCGTGTGAACTACGTAGAAGGTCATCACTCCGTAGATCTCCGACTACAAGCGTAAACGCGACACCCGTCACCAACAGTCCATAGACTGATACCTTTTCAACATGCTTCAGTTGTCGGCAAGTGCTGGATATGCCACAAACACCAAACAATGGTCATGGCATCCCATGTACATGGTACGTTTAATGGATTAGTTCTCACGCTAATTTGATTTTGAAGTTACGGAACACTTGGTGACGTTGTGGGTGACACTTAATGAGCAGTTAATAAGGAGATATGGCAGGAAGTCGGCGGGATGATCCCAGACTCTCTCGCGCCTGGATTTGTCATACAGGCACCGGACAAGACTAGCTCGAGAGAGTCTGGGGACGAGGCTAGCCATCACCCTAGGCAGGCGCTTACTATGTGTGCTAAAGAGACGACATCAGGCGTTAGTCACTTCTTTTCCGTTGCCAATTGTGTGCCGGATTTGAACAGACCCTCTTTTCACGTGCAGGCACCGCCCCCTCTCCGCTCCTCACGCGCGCGTTAAGAGGGGCTGTGCAAGAGACTATGAATGCCCCTGCATACCGTTCCCAGGGCTATAACTGTTTTACTACTGTACGCGTCAAGCTGTGTAGTGGCCTGGCTGACCTCTAAACTGTGACCTTCTGTGGTTTACAAGAACAATAGATGACGTATTTGTCACCTACATCTGTATAGATGGTCACTTGTTGAACTTCCGTACTTCTCATCTTTTGGGCGTAACAGTTTACTGTACAGAACCAGTCAGCGACGTCAGCAATTCATACCTAAATAGTAGACCACCGATTGACTCTCTAGTTCATATCAGAATAATCTACCTTCAGCAAGCCGTACACGTAATGCAGTCGATACTGATTCTCATCACTGCTCTCTTCTGTCTCCACGCAAAGTCGGCTTACGTACACGATATATTACAGCTGCCGAATCAAAGTCAAGTAAACATTCATGCTTTGTCGCAATCCTACAGGCTAGATTCAAAGCATCTAGCTAACTACACATTTTGTTTGCAGCCAGCAAAAATTTACCGAGTTGCAACAACTTCTGCTGACAGCTGTGAGAAGAAAATAGAAGGAGCTGTGAGTGCATTTCTAGTTGACCTGCTGATTGGAAGACTGAGACATTGAATATTGTTTTGTCTTGCTAGATTCGATACAATGGAGCAAAGAAAATTGTCGAAGTTTGTTCTGAGCTAAGATGGAAAAGCTTGGCGTGGGTTGAGGATCACATCCATGCACTTGCTGCTTCTGGCGGAAGCTGCAGTCTGGGCAGTAGGAGGTACTGATACTAGACATGGTAACTAATTAATTAATTAACTAAGTAAGTTAGGCAGAACGCAGTGAACGAAAGTCAAAGTTGCCATTTCCATGGTGATGGGTTAACTGAGGCTTAAGAGCCAGACTGAAAGTTGTGGCGCTCTAGACAGAAAGGGACCGTAGCTAGACCCTCTCCCGCGTACTGTTGCGAGAGGGTCTGGCTACGCGAGATTGAGTAATTCTCGGATTGGTAATTTGCTGGTTCTTACTCAATCTCATTCGGGTCGATTAGTCGCTCCAATGTCATAGAGGTAGACACATAATGGATGTCCAATAGTCAGTTTTAGTACAGGGTGTCTGCATACCTGGCGATTTTCGCCTCCGCTAAGGATGTTGTGTTTGGTTTGTTGTCTGTCAGTTGGATCACTAATGAAGGCGTGGACGGAATTTGATGAAACTGGACAGGACGATAGAAATTTGATAGAGAAATGAATCAAGTCGTTTCGGGAATTGAGGATTTATTCCAGTTCGGGCCCCCTCTCGAGGGGTCGGCTCCTGCAACTGAACTGAGGAGGTGTTCGCTCTCCGAGTGGTGTCTTGTGTAGTGTGGGGTTGGTAGAAGGATTGAAAGATTTCATGCAGTACTGTTGATGTTGTTTGTTTACCTGTTTATAATAACACCAACCCACAACTCTAATTGTGACCAAAGTTATTTGGTCACAGTACTGCATGATTAAATTACATTTTGCATGTTAAGTTAATACTATATCTAGACTTATAATTTTCACAAATGTTGACATTCTTGCGCAATTTTCTTTTTGCACAAGCAACGTCTCTAAGGGTATTTTGTCATCATGTTCTTGGTGGACAAGTCAAGTGGTCACGAAAGCATAAGAGGAATACTTTTGTTTGATTTTCGACAAGCACTTAGAGATCATGTTTATGTCCTTGAAGAAGTCATTCAAGGTTTTTTAATTTTTAAATTGCTTTTTTAATTTTTAATTTTTAATTTTTTAAAAATTATAGTTGCATGGTGTTTTGTGGTTATATTTGCTTACAGTCCACTCATAAATTGTTGATTTGGTCAAGCTAATGCTGGTGAGTGCCGTTTATATCAACTGGCAGTTGCGAATCTCATTTGGCTGGTTGCTTTTAAACATATCAGCAAACCTGGCAATGAACTGCATGCTGTACTGTACGTCTTGGCACCAAACCGGTTCATTTGTGTTGCGACTTGAATCTTGGTCAGCCGGTGCAGTCACACATAACCAACCACGTGATGTCGTGCAGAGTTAAGTTTTGTACACTTTCTTGCTTAACTTAAGGCGGGTGACCAGAAAGGGTTAAAGCTGTGTTCATATGCACTTCATTTGTGTCACAAAATGTGCATGTTTAGTATCACTATAACTTGCTGGTTCGTGTTGTTACTGTGTATTTTAGAGATGGAACTGCATGTATGCTGGAGTGTCAACATTTAACTGTGTATGTTAATTTTTGATTGCTCTGAACCAAGTAAATTTTGAAAGCAAAAAAATTGAAAAATCTAGTTTGTAAATGATTTAATTTCAAAACATGCCAGAAGGCAGTATGTACGTCTATAGTAAGAATGACAGCAATGCGAGCACTACTCCCACTCGTGGGTCACTTGTAGGTATGCTGAACAAATTCACATGAACGAAATTCTATGGACCATGTTACTGATTGCATGGCTAAAGAGCAGAAAACCACAGCTCAAGGCTCCTACAATGAGTTTTCTGCCAGACCTGAACGAGGAGGCTAATCATGAGTCTGCTGTACATATACTGTAATATGTGAGAAAACAAAGGAAGAGATTGAGGCTCAAATGACGTTACATACTAAAGCGACTTTGAAGTTTACTTGATTTAAAGTAACCTTTATAACCATCTGTGTTTCATGCTTTCTATGCGACTAAAGCGTTTGGTGACTTTTTTGTGTAGTAAATAATTTTATCTGTGACTTAATCACTGTAATAATTTCATGCTAAACCACGTTGCAAGTATGACTTAAACTTGTAATTGCCGCTTTGTGTATTGATAGAGAATACGCGGCAAGTTCTTGCAGAGAGATTGTTCTCCGATGCCCCCACTCTGTTGATGGTATCTACTGGATTGATCCATCTCATGATTCGTCACCCTTCAAGGTAAACTGACAATCTGTAATGAAACTAAACTAACTGCTACATACTGTATTATACTGAGTCCTAAGGACTCTTCAATAAAAACAGAAAAATGTTTGTATGTATGTGTATGTATGTGTATACATATGTATGTGTATGTATGTATGTATGTATGTATGTATGTATGTATGTATGTATGTATCTATATATATATATATATATATATATATATATATATATATATATATATATATATATATGTATGTATGTATGTATGTATGTATGTGTATGTATGTGGATATATTTATGTATGTATGCAGTGCAGGATATAACAACTCGTGTAACCAGACATCTGGGAAAAGCTATTAGACATCCAAATTTGGCTTACAGCAGAGGCATGTTATTAATTAGACTTTCACTGTATCAGTAAATCTAAGTACTATGTATGAATATAAAGTATCCATGCATAGTTATACAAGTGACAGTAAACATTATGTGTGTAACAAGGCACATAATGTTTATACATGTTTGTACTCTTGCTTATTGAATGAACTAAAGTTACTATAAATTTAACAACAGATAAGTCTTACTGCTGTGATTAGATCTAAGCAAACTATAACAGTAAGCAGACCAACACACACACACACACACACACACACACACACACACACACACACACACACACACACACACACACACACACATCTGCATTAACAGACATTGAAATGGCCACTCTTGCTGGCTAAACAGATGCCGCAAACGTTTGGTAAGTACAGTCGGACATGACCATGATTTGGTCGGACAAATGTCCGATGACCGACTGTTATTGTAACAGTTATATCCCGCACTGGACCAGTGTCCAGGATAACAGCCGGACATGGGACAATGTCCGGCCAATATCAGTATTTGTCTGGCGTAAAAGAAGATATATCAGTATTTGTCTAGCCTAAAAGAAGATATATCAGTATTTGTCTGGCCTAAAAGAAGATATATCAGTATTTGTCTGGCCTAAAAGAAGATTGTGCGGACACATTGTCCGGACAAGCCTGATACCCATGTTTTTGCAAGTTACTATTATAGAGTCCCATTACAGCAGTGCAGTACTGTCTGCAATAATTGCTTCAATGAATACCTAAACTAAACAATTTAGCGTGCCGTTGTCAGTTTCTGTGGTGTTTACTACTTAAATGAAATGGCAGCTTTCAGTTTATCACAGCTTGACCTTTCTCACTACGTTGTTGATAACGTCAGGATGGAACTCTACCCTCCCGATGCTCCTTGTAGTTTTGTTGCCTTGTCTGTTCATGGTCACGGCAACTGTTTGTATTGCTCTGCTAGTCTTGTGGCCACAGGCGACGAAGAAATTGTAGTCACGTACTACATGTATGTGTGTATGTATGTATGTATGTGTGTGGCTCAATTGGTTAGAGTGTGCAGTTGGAGATTGGCAACATCCGGGACCTTTGGGTCAGAGTTTGAGTGCGGGAGGGCCACATATATAAATTCCCTTGGGCAAGGAACTAACATACAATTGCCTCTCTCTCCGGAGTGTCAGTTCTGTCCAGCAAGTATGAAGTATGGAGTATGAAGTACAGCAAGTATGACGTACCTAGTGACATGATAGAGTGACTCTTGAAAGTTTAGAGTATAGCAAGTGTAGTCATTGCAGTATCGAACCTGGGCCTTAGGAGCTCTTGTATGTACGTATGTACAAACAAAAAAATGTATGTATGTATGTATGTTTTAGGTTTAAGAAAGTTTATGTATTACTAGGTGTATTGTGACATGACGAGTGATGATGGATTTGGATACACACTTGTCGCTCGCTTCTCAGACACTACATACTTTGTGACAAATGAACTGAATTTTGATCCAACCGACAAAGTGATCTTTCCCGGCATCATCCAACCTAAATCAGCCAAACTCTCTGATTCTGTTATCGCCAAACTCTACACATCCCACATCCGGTGGATCACAACCGAAAACGCCAACTATTCAATGTATTTTGAACTGCAATGTGGTCAAAACTATACAACAACAGGTACAATTCATCACATGAATCACATGATAGAGCCTACATCTCTTGTGTAATGCACAATCTGAAACATTAGGGGTCATCCATAATTGTCTTTGCTTTTGCGAGCGTACAAACTGTACGCTGGCAGAGGCGTAGCTATACAATACAGGCAATGAGTGCCTCAGGTTAAAAATGGGAGTGGCGCATTGCGTGTGGTAGCTAACGTGTGTTATATGATTAGTTCCTTTTGTGACGGCTAATCCTCCGTCCAAAAAACCTCCGTTAGCTCAGGCATCAATTCTACGGTCTCTTATGAGGTAACAGAGCAGTCATAGTTTTTGTTGATAGTTGATACTAACTAAAAAGCAAAGTATTGTTGGGGAGCCTCAGTGAGAACATGCAGGCAGACTCTATCACAGTGATTTGTCATAGCAAAGAACATGCACGTCTAAAGGTATAGCGTTTACGTAAATTTCTTTGTAGTTTGGAGTTCCAGCTTGTTTAGATTGATTGTTGCATTGATAGTTGCATTTTTGGCTGCAGTCATCAAGCCATCTCTAGAAGCTCGAGCCTGTTTGCAAATTTGTTCCGTGGGACTGGCGTGCAGCAACCTGGAGAGCTGTACAGCTATTACGCTTACATCTGCATTGTGACATCACAAACCATCAAGTCTGTGATTGTCTCAAAATCAACGTTATTTCTGGACGGTTGGTCGCACTTACGTACCATCACACACATCTCAACACAGTACAGTACACATAGGAATGGTCTCACCAAGGCTCGTCCAATAAATTTGGTGTGTAGCACAAACTTTTGCGTTTTATGTTTAACTTGGCTTTTCTGTTAAAGTGAAGTAAATAGCACCACGCCCACATTCTTGAATTTTCCCGCAGTTAATATTAACTTGATGGCTGGCTACGTCACTGGCTGGGAGGGAGGGGTTTGAAGCTGGCATACGCTTTACAATTATTTACATGCACAATGCAGTTGAAATGGTGTACACAAGCTCAGTGCACCTTCTGGCCATTCCACTCTTCAATCTTTTAGTTTAGTTAAATATTAAAACGTACATCCTGCATTTCAATTTTTGGACCAATTTTTTAACTAAAAATTAAAAATTTGAAAGTGGAATGCAGCAACCCATAGCAAGACTGTGTGAACGTTTTCGTGTTTGTGAATGGCGGAACACAGAGTGCAACAGTGCATGTACTAAATTTACTGAAAGTCTGTGTCACAAACAGAATTAGAGACGGCAGACCGAGCTTGCAGGAAGCAAACACAGCAGTGTACGTGCTGGCGAGATGGGGCTCCTATAATTCAGGGTCTCGTAAAACAAAGAGGCGATGTGTCCAATTGCAAGCAACGACATGCAGTCAGACGTTTCAATGCGTAATTGGACATGTGTAGCAAACTGCACCAACGATAGCTGCCTTTATCACATATCTCGATGTGCAGTCAGCCTGAACTGCAAACGGTGAGCGCTAGCCATAGAGAACCGAGACCTAGAAGCAAGAGACAAGATATTTACTTTTATTGCCAAATTATATTGAGCTAAGTTTCTCCGTATGTTTACAGAAGGGAGGGAGAGGCTGGAGAAAAGCGTACGCTTTGTATGCTCATGAAAATGAAGACAATCACTGGAGGAGCGGGGTCATCAAGTTTGGGGCTAATCAATCAGACTGCAAAGCCACACCTTTTTGCTTTTTACTTCACAAACATCAAGCCAGTGAGACGATCCTCTCTCACAGTCTAAACATGTAAGTAAATAGTATCGATCTCCGGTTACCAATAGACTGGGGACTGAGTGCCGTCAGTGTGCATAATAGTAAAGGAGTGGAAACAGTTCGTACCATGAAAATTTTCAAGGCTTGCTGTGATCCACAAAATGGCATGCAATAGAATCTGTCATACTAATTCAGTTTCAGTATTCGTAAAGCTAACAAGCAATAGGTCTAGTTAGTTAGAATAATTGAGCACAGAGTGGAGAAAGTATATAGAGTGCATGGGAATCGGTAGGTAGTGGAGATTCCATTTTCTGGTCAATGGGGTTGTCGACCTTACATAAACTACTTGAAAAGTTGGTGGATAAACTTCTGCTTTTTGATATGGTCTTCTTTGACTCTGCAATTGCCGGAAAGTGTATCACTGTTTTACACATGATGGGCATGCACACTTTAATTCACCACAACTTTTTTTGACACTGTACTGGTTTACACTGTACTGGTTACCCAAGGCCCGGATATCCGGGCTAAGGGTATAGTAGTCGTCTGACGTACAACCGTATTTATACTCGATTAGCGCAGATGCAAATAAAGCTATTCCGACCAATAGACGAGAAGTGGTGTCATTACCGACCAATAGACAAACGTGCTGTCATCATAAGGCTACACCTCTTTTTGTTTGACAGCTGCTAACGAGAATTCGGCCATCGGGCGTCCATCCTGTACGTGGTGTTTAGTCCTTTGCTTTACATAAGAGTTTAGCACATAGAAACAACGCCTAGTCTACATTTGCACGTGTATGCTTTTTCAACAACAACCAGGCATCTAGAGAGCGAAGGTGCTGGTACGTGTAATGTTTGGTGTGCGTGGCTGAGCGGCCGCGGTGTTGTTGCAAAATCACTATAGTGTTGTCTTCAACAGAAATTTGGTACTCCACGGCGGGAATTTGCGAAGGGGAACGTGCATTGTCCATGACAGCGCGTCTGTTTGTTGGACAAAGCGACTGACCTGTAAGTACGCAAGTCTGGATTGCACCTTTGTTTAGCTAAACGAATGCATTGGAAAGCCGAGACAAGTGGGTTGGCTAAACCTCAGTATGCAAAACATTATCACGTGACACAATATGTGATTACATAAACCAGCTGAGGGTTTAGCACTGTAATGTACTTCTCTATTCATTGATTCTGTGCTGGTTTACTACTATACTGGTTTTAACATACTGAATTGATGATCAATGTGTACATTATCAAAGAGATAGTCAACGTCGTTGTTAACGTACTACTCTAGGATTAAGCGGACTGTTTAGCATAATTCTGCTTAAGTGGAGTGACACGCCCACAATGTTTGGGATTATAGCCTCCCCCAGCTCCCCCCTCCCGACCTTACACCGGTGAGACAATTATGGATGACGTACTCTTTAAAGCAAGTGATTTCAAACAGTTGAATGCTTATGTTACGTCTGCTAGGTGCTATGAATCAACGCTGCAGTCGGTACTTGCCGAATGGAAACAGTCAAAACCAGGTACTTGATTGAGTCAATCCTGCAGCATAGTGAAACTAAACTCTAGCCAATGGTGTTGTGTATGCAGAAGGGTGTGGATACTTGGACTGTGTGGTATAGTCCTAAGTCTGATTTTGGCGTGTCGACTCGAGATTGGGGCGGCACCAACAAAGTATTCTGTGAGTATAAGTCGAGTGGCACTTACGGAGGTTACATATCGGTGCGCCACAGCACGAGCGCTTGGGATGCGTGTGGCAGAGCAAACACCAAATGTTCGGCCGCTGTCAACTCTTTCCTTATGGTAGGTTGAGTGTCCTTGTACTGCAACAGTGTTTGCATGTGCTTGTCAATCGACTCGTAGTAAGTCTGCTAGTGCTTGCTGCAAACTAACAGACGTGTGTAGTTGTCTGCAGGCTTATGATTGTTCACAATGGCATATAAGGCAATATTGCATGGTGTACTGACCTCTAGTCTAGAAACCTTTTTTGTACAGTAACAGTTAGGACGTCCGTTCGTTGTCTGGGCCCAGGAATTTTGCTCTGATTGGTTGAGTCACTGTACACCTTAGTTAGTAGTATACGCATCACCTGACTTCTGGCAGTCTAAAACACGAGTGCTTTGAATGTGGTGTGTTTATTGTATGGGAATGGGGAAAGAAGAAACAGTCGTGCTAGGACAAAATGGAGACAATAGAAAGAAACTGATGTAAATACAAATCAAATCAATCGATGTGTTTGTTATTGCAGCCGTGGATCCTTCGTGTGTGTGCATGTGTGCGTGCGTGCGTGCGTGCGTGTGTGTGTGTGTGTGTGTGTGTGTGTGTGTGTGTGTGTGTGTGTGTGTGTGTGTGTGTGTGTTTTACTTGCATACACGTCCACTCTCTAGTCCACAACTCCATGTTTGGCTGATTAAAATCTATTCAGTCAAAATCGCACACACAGTAGCTCATAGTCTACACACATTAATTAGTAAAGCATTTAAAGAATAGAAACAAACCTGCTTGTGTGCAGCTATATGAAACACTAAAATCTGCACAACAGGCGTATCTTTGCCATTGGCCGAGAAGATCACAACAGTGAATGTGCAGAGATATCAACCATCCACTCAACAATGCCTTGTATGGTATACCTTGGCCATCAGGAGGTACGTCGCGTTCGTGTGGCAGTCACACAAGTTACTACAGATTACAAGTACATGTCAGACAAAACAGCATAAACATCGACCTCGTTAATCAGCCGAGTGACCGACGACACCCATCTCAACACACTGGATTCCTCCAGACGAGTGACCCTCGATCACTCGTCTATAAGTAAATTCTTCAAAACCTCAAAATCGACAACATCGCTGATCGTCTTTGGTTGTGCCTTACAAACAGCCTCGTCCAGAGCTGCATTCCAATCCTCCATGCATTTTCTGAATCCACATTTTGGCCACAACGAGTTTTCGCTGCTTGTCCCCATGCTGATCATCCATTGTGTGTACGACAGTACTAGATTTTTCATTGTCGTGATCTCGTTCTGTAGACTCACGACGGTTTTCTTCTGATCACGAATTGCAGTTGCAAGTCGTTCTGTGACCTTGTAGATCGACTCTTGATTAGAGTCAGCAAACGCATCTTCGCTCTTCCACTCTTCCATTGATAGACCAGCTACTAGTCCTTCACAGGGAATTCTAGGCCGAACAATGGCCACGCAATCGTTCTGCTCTCTCTCTCTCTCTCTCTCTCTCTCTCTCTCTCTCTCTCTCTCTCTCTCTCTACTCTTGATGGATTGCCGCTGGAATGTGTTTCATATTCCTTTTTCTTCGAACTACCAACAGAATCAACCAGATTAACTGTGATGTTGTCCATATGATGTCGAGTTTCAGATTCTACTTGGCAGGGTTGCATACCATCCAACCGATTTACAGGTGATTCTTCGTTCTGATCAACATCCCTGCCATCATTAGAGACAACAACTGCATTCTCTCTGGCGAACTCTTTTTCACTGATGTCCATCTTCTTTTCCTCACCACTCGATTCGGATTCATCATGCACGTCGACGTGACCTGCATGTCGATAACCGGTGCTAGGAAAACTGTCCGCTAACTCCACAGCCACCGACTGCACACCACGAAATCTCAACAAACCAAAAACATCACTCACATTGAATGCTTCGCATCGAAAGTGACTGAGGAAATGCTCGACTTGCCATGCAGACGACCTGTGAACCAACTCGACGACCTCAAAAGGACTGTCCTTGTATGGCTCAGCGATTACTTGCCACATCCATGCACGCACCTGCTCGGTGACATCCATAAACTCCGGACTGAAATCGTCGTGTGGGACATTACTAGTCGTTCTCATCAGCCGCCTGCATGTCGACCATATTATTCCATCCGTGATGCACAAAACGGCTTTGATGTTCTAGCCAAATCCCAGCAATCTAGTACGCAGATGCGGTGTGCTATATAGTGACTCGCTCAACACATTGCCAAATCTGCCACAGAGTTCTTCCATCTGATGTTGCAAACCTAATTGTTCTTGATTGTTATAAAGCGAATTCGATAGAAACCGTATACGTTGTTTCAGGTTCTTCCATGTCGTAGCGTTGTCGGCGGCGTCAAACAGCCGCAGTCGGGTGGCACACGTTTCGACCGATCTGAGTGCTTGTTGTATGTGAGGATCAAGCTCAGGAATAATGCATGTGTTGAACGGTGTCGACCGTTCATAACTCAACACGCAACCGCACATTGTAAACAAAGTAAGCCACGACGGATGGCACGTCGTCTAGCAAATGCAGAAAAATCTCATTCAATAAAAACGAGGGGGGTGCGCGCGCGCGTGCGTGCGTGTGTGTGTGTGATGTCTGTACGTATGTTTAGCACATAGTTATAACGCATTACACACAAACTCAGCTTGGGACCGACCACTGTCCGTAACTCGAAATTGTCCAGAACTTGGAACACTCCACGGTTCTCAAAGCAGATCTTATTTATTGTACCCTTACATCTATATCTCGATCCATAGTTCAAAGCATGCACTTCGGAATGTCATACCTACATTACACATTTATGCTATGTCACCGTAAACAGTCACTACAACTAAATTTTGGGACAAAAAGTTGATCGACGTTTGCCGGAAGGACTCCCTCTATAGGCCACGTGGTCCAAGTTAGACACACTTGACACAATTAGGTGTCCAGCCTCCCTGGAGATAAGGGTAGTTTGAGTGTATAGAGTGTGTAGAGTGTAGAGCAGATGGGAATTAGTTAATGCCACTTGTTATCATTACCCGTATGACCAGGAAGTTATCAGCTCACCAGCACTCCCGCCGACTCGTTGGTGCCATGGTTTTGGCGTCATCCATGTCATGCAAAAGGCTAGTGACTTTCTGAGCAGGCGCAGTAGCATATGATATCACGTGCATTATACTATGTAGGTGCAGGAGGTGTGTCTGTAACACCCGACTAGGTGTTGACATAGAGTGTCTAACTTTACACCTGAGTGTATGGAGAGTGTTAGTGTGACTGAAACACTCTCTGGTGTTCACAGAACCCATCCGTTGTAGTTAACAGTGTAACGTTCCTGGGACGTTTATTAATTCTTTAGAACTGAACCCAACGTTATTACAAGGCAAAGCTACTGCACGCAAACTATGCACTCAAGCCCGCGAACTCGTCTAGTCTTAATATCAACATAGTACGTCATACCGTCACATCATCTATCACTTGAGTTTCAAAAGTAACGCGGAACTAAGACGCTCAACTAATGACATCACAGCAGTATGATAACATTGACACGTGCAGGTCACACATTGTTAGCAAGTGTTTCCGGTTTGCAATATATGCAACAACACTGACACGCAAAGTCCAATATTTGAAGATGTATTTTTATGTTTAGTATTATTTTTCAGACGTACAAAAAGAGACAGACAGAGTTCGTTGGCAAAGTTTTGACTACTGAATCTAACGAATTACTAGAATTACTTTTCTAAACAGCAAAGTCACACAAAACACGATTTCTAGATTTGTGTTTCGTTATGGCTTGAAAACTTACTACATGCCGTGCAACCTACAACTATAGTAGTGCAATCAAAATGAAATTCCTTTAATATAACTACGACTAACTATAGTAATGTACAAACGTTTTGACAGGTGAAACTATGGTAACGATCTAACAACTACTCGTTATAGTTAATTCGTCTGAAAAACACAAATACATAATGTCTTCATCTATGACTGGAAATCAGTCTGCGCCACTCGAGGAAAAGCGAAATAGGTGATTCCTTGGTTTTATTCGTCGCCTTAGCAAGTGACAAACCTCAACTGCAAATATTTGGCACCTCGTGGTTACACCCAGTTTCGTCTATTACTCAAGTAGCGGGAAATGTCATCAGCTCCTTCTGGTAGCTAATAAAAATTCATTCCATCTTGTCCACTCTTTTGTATTATTGTTGCTTCTTTTGAAATACGGTTTGGGTGTGTCATTGGAATAATACTGCAAGTATAGTACATTACTTTCAATTGTTGCATGTTTGGGTGTTTATTCCGCCGTTGCTAGGATTCTTTTTCTCGTTATATTACACTCCTACCATAGCAACCCAACCACATGTTGTATATTTACCGGTCAATAAACGTTTATTGACCGGTCAATAAACGTATATTGACCGGTCAGAATCTGTATACTGCAAACCAACTAGCAATCAATACATGGGCATACCTATTTTAGATTACAAGCTTATTCTTTACCAATAATAATGTTCACAGTACTGCAGTTTGTAAAGACGCAGTCAGAAATGACAAATGGCGCCGGATTCTGTCTTCCCATTTCAGAAGGCTGTTCAACCTCGACTACTTTCAGCTCATCTGCCTGTTCCGTTGTCTCTCAGGACTCCTTGACTTTTGCGTCAGTGTAATCGGTGTGTCCATGGCCATTGTCCAAAACTTTGCACGCTGCCATTTGCTGCAATTCGGATGGCTCTCGATATTGTCTCAGTGCTTGCAAGGTTTTGTGGCCGGTTCTGCCTTGAATTACATGTTCAGGAACTCCCGCTTGAAACAGCCTTGTCGCACTAGTAGCTCGAAGAGCGTGGTTGGTTCGAACTGGAAGACCAGCTTCAGCTGTCATCACTTTCATCATTGTAGCCAACGTGTTATGACCGATTACTTGCTTTGAATACCAAGGACCAAATGAAGGAGTAGACGACAAAGGTTTATAATAGAAGGCTTCTCGAGAAAATCCTGCTGGCAACTTACTAAGATAGAGATTCAAAATTTTTACGTGGCAACGGTCACCAGCTTCTTCATTAGCGTATTTGATAAACCGCAAACAACAAAATGCTATTACCTTACAGAAACAAGTTGGAGCTTGACTATAATTTACCTTGTGCCTTTTTTGTTTGGATGCCGTAAATCACGTAGTCCACCACTATGATTTTTGGATCCGTGCTCAACATAAATGTAACAGACTTTTGACAATCCGTCTGTAGTTTGGCTGCATCTAGTCACCCGACTCCATTTGAGGCTTCTGTGCTCCGCACCACCTCGAAGAGCAAAGTTTATCCCATTATAAAAGAATACTGCCCTCAGTAGTTTACAGGTGTGTCTAAGCCAATTACTCCCTTCTTCCATAGACTGGCTTCTTCTTCAGCAGTGAATACACTGGAACCCTTGCGGATCGTTCCTAGTCCTTATTGACGTAATTCTCGACAGACTTTATCAAGAGCATTGCGCAAACCTTCAAAACGATGGTCTGCCTTGTCGAAAAAATTAAACGAATCGCTTCTGTGCTGAGCTCGAAGTACACGTTGTAGCCCACACACCAATTGTACGAGAGTTTTTGGAGGATACTTGTCACAGTTGGTCTTCTTCACCTCCAGTAGGAAGCATATTAGCCGCTCTTGCAAAAGTTGTGAATCCTTCGTTGAGAGAATGTCTGTGGGTACATGCTCTTCTTGTGGAGCATCCTTGTTTCGATTGCTTCTCCATGCATCAAATGTTCGCATCGTCCAACTGTTGCAGGCAGTCGTGTTCTTGCAAACCGTACCCTTGCTGTACTCCTGTACTTTGTCCGTACTCGTCTTTTCAGCAAATCTGCTGTCAAGCTGGCTAGTACTAGTGGTAACCTTTTTGGAACCAATGGGTCTCATCTTTGTTGGCGGCTGAAAGTCGTCGTCCTGGTCATTATTACGGTCTTCTTTCTGATCCGACATCACGCTGGCAAAACACGTGGATACTGTACTGTACTAATACTTTTGAGCACGTGGCCTTATGGGGCTGACGTGCACGTCAACAACACTTCACAGCTGTCAAAATGTGGTTGTTTGACATAAAACTCTAGCTGTCATTGCAATACACAACCACTCTAATTCAACTTGAATAATCTATGAACTCTAATTACAGTAGGATGTTAAACATGCAACAAATAGGTTAACGCATGGTAGGGTCGACGATATCCAGTTTATTGACCTCGGAAGCCGAGGCTAATTATCTCGGGAAGCCCCTGAAGACCTCGGTCAATAAACTGGATATCGTCTCCCTACCATGCGTTAACTACTACGTAATGGGAAGGTCAGAAGATGTTTGTCTTCGTCCTACGCTCGAAAATCAAGAAAGTTGTAAAGATCAGTTTGTGTGTTCAAGATACAAACACTAAACTCATATATGGTTTGTTTAGCTTAGCAGCAAATCTACTAACTACATTACACCGCACCAAGTAAATTAAATCAAAAGCGTTGGTTTAATTACTTTGTGTTCAAAACACAATACTGTAAAATACTATACCTTAAAATAGAATTATAAATTAATCAATTACGTCTTCTAGCGCGTATTACACCCGTGCGTTTGCTTCCGCAGGGCTTGCAGTGTGTGCCTATAAAGACTTGATAACTCACAAGTTTGAGCATTCGTTTATGCAGAAACTATTCAGCAACTAATATTTGACAAACGCGTTCACGATAGTACAGGCACTATATGGTTTGACCTTAGAAAATTGCAACACAAACTCTCAACTGTTTCCTACACAGAAAAGTGTGCTCTATAACATACTAAAAGTCTTGGTGAATTCTTTGAGGTGAAGTGAGCGTATCATCTCTGGTAGCATTCAAATCACGCGACCTCCCAAACTGTCTCTTTGTCTAACTTACAGTTCTTCTGAAACACAGATATCGCATTGGGTATTGTAGAAACACTATAGTGAAAAATAAATACCTCACTCGAGACTTGTTCAAGGCTTTTCCGTCGGCGACTAGACTAGGACGTGATCGAAAACGCCGTCGCTTCGAGATTATCGCCGTTTTCTCATGTAGAAACCACTCTGGCAAGGTTAGTATTATCTCTCTGAAATAGTCTACCTTTTTGCTTCTCCGTTACTCACTTTTTCAGACCATGACCGAAATCACGAATAGAAGCCGGCGTCAAAGTTTCCTTATACCGGGAATTTTAGATTTGTCAACGTGGCAATGCAATGGACGAGTTAGAGGTGTCTGAAGATTGTATCATCTGCAAGCAGCCTTTAGAAGGGACATCACCAACTGCTACTCTGGGAGAAAAGGGAAGTGGAAGTATCAACAAGGCAAGTGATTCCAGGAATGACACTATCCACTCTATGGCTGGGCAACAAGTATACACCAAGAATGCCGTCGAAATACTGCAACCCTCAACAAATAGCCAGAATTGTTAAACTAGGCAAGCAAAGACATATATATATATATATATATATATATATATATATATATATATATATATATATATATATATGGTACAGCTGTAGACACTGCAAGGCATCAACTTAGGTCAGCAGAAAAGACTGTTTCTTCTGTGGCACACCAGCGACGTTGGGTAGAAAGAGAAAAAGTTCTAATGTTTTCCCTGTGAAAACAGTTGAATTGAGGGACACAATTTTAGCAATGTGTCATGAAAGAAGTGATACCTGGGAAAATGCTGTACAAGCCAGACTTTTGAATGTTCATGATCTTCAGATGCAGTGTACCACGGAGGGTGTAGTGTAAATTTCCGTACGAAGAAACAAATACCAGCAACTTATCAGCATGAAATGAAAAGGGTAAAATTAGGTCGCCCAAAAGATAAAGAAAGAACAGATGCTTTCATGGAGGTTGCTAGTTTTCTTGAAGAAAATGATGACGAACAGATCACGATCCACGATCTAATTAGCCGTATGGAAGATAATCTGGCTGACTCAGAATACGATGCATACAGCTACCCACACATGCAGCAGAAACTCCAGGAATATTTTGGAGATACTGTCATTGAAACTGAGATCAATGGTAAGTCCAACGTCGTTATATTTAGAAAAGAGGCCAAAAGCGGTGCTCCATGACTTCTACAGTCAGCGGAAAGCTGATCTTGACACAGAAATAATGAAGATGGTAGAAACTGCTGCTAAACTGATTATGGTCGACATCAAAGCAGTGAAAACATCTCACAAAGTCTATTATCAGTAGAAACATCAAACCGCACATCTTGATATTCATTGGAAGACTTCCATCATGACTGGATCGCCAAAGCCAATGTGGTCTGGGATGATGCAAGTTGTGCATCAAGGCTATCACCCTGAGAGATCGTCTGTGATGTTTCTACCAATGATCGACATGAATCACAGTGATGTGCCATGTGTCTACTCAACACTGAAATATGTATGCAAGCATGCACGTCGCCACATTGTTACACTCGTTATCACGTTTGATCAACCACTCTTTTGAAGTCTCTGATGATTATTGTAACTGAGCCAGTGTAAATTGAATTGAAAAATATTGTCCTTCGTCTGAGAGGTTTTCATACATGAATGAGTTACCTTGGGTGTATTGGCTATCTCATGGCTGGATCTGGATTACAAGAACTGTGGCAATTGATTTACGCACCCAGTGCCCATGCTTACTGGCAAGGTAATTTCTCGAGCAGTACGGGGACATCTTATTGGTGATGCAGTTCTCAGTGTCTTAGTGCTGGCCAAAACATTTAACGTGCCTTTACCCAAAAGTTCAGATGACCCAGAATCTGGCAATGTGAAAACAAGAGTTTTTAACTACAACGCCATCACATGAGAAGTCTGCTAGATATCCAGACCTGGATGAAGCTGCTGTTCGCTATGAGAAGGTGATTCAAGGTTCAATGTCTGCAGGTCAAGTTTGCCAGTCTGTGTGATAACCAGAATCGGTGATGCTCTTCAAAGAAAAACCAAATCCATGAAGTTATCTAGGACTGCTACACTTTGGTTGCAGTACGTGGATATAGTTGATATACTTCAAGTATATCCTTGCAGAATGTACTGGCAACTGGGAATTGCATCTCCAAACTGTTTCAGAAATGCTCCTTTACTTGGCCGCATGTGGGCACAACCACTACACAAATCTGCATGGATATATCTGCAGCGAACGTCTAATCTCCACAATGAGCATCTAGATGTGTATCAACATTCTAGAGAAGGTCTCCATGTGGTGAGAAGTGATCGTCATTAGGCTGGCTTGTCCTCGAATCTCATTATCAAGCAAGTGCTCATGAGAAGCCTGAGAACCAGCGGGGGTCTCACAAGAGGAAGAGGGATGACTGAGCAGCAATTAACGCCTGACATGGTTGTTGTCCACGACAGCTTGTACTGACGTGAACTGTGCCATGCATAAGCTGACAGCGGTTAGCTACAACACAGGAGAGCAAAACAGATATAACCAAAGCTAGACAAGCTCGTGACTGGAAAGACACCCACACAAACCTGTTATCTACTTATTATACTTTAGCCTTTACAGGTAAGTAGTTGAAAAAACACAGAAAGTTCAAACACATTTACAATCCCAAAACATTGATATATATATATATACATATATATATATATATATATATATATATATATATATATATATATATATATATATATACAACATAAGATGGTGTAGAATCGGCAACACCTATGTTAGCGTATGACCACTTTTTGACACTTTCCCCTGCAGATATTTCTTAAGACTTTGAGTATGTTATAGAGGACACTTTCCTATGTACAAAACACTTGAAAAAGTTTGTGTTGCAATTACTTTAATTAAGGGTGACTCACAATTTGTCACAAAATGACTGTACTACGAGACAGCATGCAGAATCGTATTCGAAACCGTGCATGGAAAGTCACGATTTCAGACTCGCTCTACATATACGTATCTAACTAGCTGTTGGTTCGTCTGAAACGACACAAGTACATGACATTCTACGACTAGAAATCAGTCTGCACCATTAGAGGAAGAGCGAAATAGGTCATTCCTTGGTTGTTTCCGTCGCCATAGCAAGTGCCAAACCTCAACTGTGCATATTTGGCACCTCGTGGCCACACCCAGTTTCGTCCTCTGAGGTGGGAAAAATTGTCATCAGCTCCGTCCGGAAGTACAAATCCATTCCATCTTGTCCACTCATTTGCATCATTGTTACTTCTTTTGAAATACGGTTTGTTTGTGACATCAGAATAATACTGCAGATAGTCACTTGAAAGTAATGGGAAGGTCAGAAGATTTTTGTCTTTGTCATACGCTCGAAAACCAAAAAGGTTGTGAAGATCGAGTTGTGTGCTTTTGATATAAACACTAAACTCATATGATTTGCTTGAATCAATATCAAATAGATGTGTAATGCCCCACGGAAAATAACATTTTCTCTCTTTCCCCTCCACCATCTTGGCTATAGCAGCATTTGCTATCAACACAGCAAACAAACACGCTTTAGCAACAACGTCCAAGTGCATTGCATATCTATATGTATGTGTATAGTGTATTCAAGAAATAACAAATTTAATTTGCACCAATGTTAAGTAGTCACATAGTAAACAAATGGAATATATTAGGTTTTTGTTTAGCCGTCAATTATACAAATAAACAAGCAGACAAACAGACAGAAAGACAAAGTAAATACAAACAAACAAAAAGATAAACAAGCATCATACACACTAATAAACAAACAAACCTGTGTATATTATTATGTTCTATAAATCTATTTTCAAGTACATAATCATGTAATAACTAGCATAAAAGGCTTGCAACATATAATTAATTACCTTTAGTGTTGTTTGGTTTCGATTCCCATTCACGGAAGTCAGATATGTTAAAGGTCCAAACAACATGTTCAGGACGCCGTGAAGCCTGGAGTTCGCGAAAGCTGAGATTCAAGTACCACGTCTTGTCTACAGCTGGTGTAACAGGTGAAGGTGCAGTAGGAGTTGCAGTTGGAGGTACAGTGTTACTTTCATTTGTAGCAGAAAGTGGGTCAGAGAAGTTCGTAGAAGCAGATTCAGTATCGTCGTTGGTAGGCTCAACATTTACATCTTTTGTTGGCTTGACAGAGTCTGAAGTTGGCACAGAAGTACTATCTATATGTGGAAAGTGCCTACGAACGATGATCTTTTTTGAGTTTTGTCTGTCACCACCACACGATCCAAATCGTGCGGCAACATATTTAGCATCACGTGGCCACTTCCAATCTACTCCGTTTGTTTCATCAAACTGAGAATCCGGTTGGCTGTCACTGTTTGAGTCAGACATGTAGAGAGGAAGAATGTAGCCCGTCCATTTGGTCCACACATTTGAATCGTTATTACTGCTTTTGAAATATGGATCATACAAGTTAGGATTCAATATTATTTCTTTGTTTTTACTGTAAACGTAGAAACCAAACGAGTTTACCATGTCAGATGCCTGAAAATAGACGCATCTTTACAATTTGGTAAATGTTTTCAATAGATATGATCATATCATCTCTGAATCTACACTTAGTTAGCTAACATAAATAGAGATAAACTGAGTAAGACAAACAGATGCTAAACATAAATTAAAATGCAAGAGAAGGACAACCAGCTTACAGAAAGTTGTCACACACGCATACATACAAGCAAGCACAGTTTAAAACATAACCTAAAATATAAATACATAAAATAACTGCTCGTTAACACAGCTTGCAGCATGGCATGATGCTATAGTAATAACCATTTATATAATAAATTGTATTGAGATACGTGTAGTGCGCCATTGCGACAATTAAAAAGCTGTTAACCAAGTCTATGAAGAAGTAAGTGCTAAATCCTGGGTTGCTAGCCTGGGTTACGGAACAGCTGCCGCTCACGTGTACTGGCACATAAAGGGGGTTTGACACATTGACTTGCACGTGGGATTGTGAACATCTGGCTTGTTAACTAATTAACACCTGGTGACCAGCAGAGGTAACAATGAGCGCATGTGCTACATTCCAATTGGCCGGTCGTCTGACCGTCCACCTACTGACACGCTGCTGTCATCCTCGTGCTTGCGCGCCTCAGATTAATAAATTTGTAGAGATTTTCTTTAAATGCTAAGTCAATATCAAGCCGGTGGACGTAAACTACATGCTCTGTTGTAGATTCTAGATACGTCATAGTATGATGTTATGATGTTGAAAACGTGTGGTATGTGATTATTCTATCAAACACGTATATATCCTTACCGTCGACTTGATGTAGATGCTGAATTCATAACCCTTTGTTGGATTAATCGGAACGTAGTCAGTCATCGAGCAACATCCACCATCCACTAGAATTTCAAGACAAAAACGTCAGACGGTCGCTATACTTGCATCCTAATGCATTCTTCTTACTTTGTGCCCCATGACTGTCGCTACACACAGCAGCTAGACGCATTTGCCCGTCTGAGAAAGTTACTTCCTCGAGTCCAGTACCGAAAGACATCCAACTAGACCTGTTGCCTATCTTCCTATCACTACCCGAGGTGAAGAAAGCCTGAGCACAACATTCAAGTCAGTAGACAGTGAAGACTATCAAAAGTGAGCCATTACAAATGTCTATTGTATACCTGATGAAGGAAAAGAAGAATGACAGCAGAGCAAAGCGTCTTCATTGTCAAACTCGAACAACTAGAGAATATTCACTCTGCACCGCTGCTGGAGCAAAAATAGATGAATCGTCTGGCACCTTGTCTAGAGATCGCTTTCTCTAAACAATAGATTGGTTTTTCTGACAGACACTAACTTAGGCGCTTGCAATGCGAGAATAAATTGGTTGTCACGTGACGTCTTAATTCCTTCCTACAAACATGTCTCGTGTCTCTACTGTGTACTGAGAAGTGTTGCAGTGCTCTAGGTATTCGCGTGTTTGATAGGATTTGCTGTGCCACATATTTGTCGCGTGCTGTTGTTCACACTTGTGGGATTCACTCAGCAATCACTTAAGTTCCGAAAAGTAACGCGGAATTAGAAGGCTCGACCAATGACGTCAGGGCAAATGATGAGACACGTGCAGGTCACACGTTATTACCAACTATATCCGGATTCCCAATACATGTGCCACAACATGCAGATTCCAATATTGTAAAATGACACGTTATAATATTTTCCAATATTGTTCTTCTTCAGACGTATGTTGAGTGAGACATGGAACACTGTACACCCTAGTTCGTAGTATACACATCACCTGACTTTCGGCAGTCTAGAACACGAGTGCTTTGAATGTGGTGTGTTTAGTGCATGGGAAGGGGGAAGAAGAAACAAGCAGTCGTGCTAGAACAAAATGGAGACAATGAAAACTGATATAAATAGAAATCAAATTAATCGATGTGTCTAGCTGTTATTGCAGCCGTGGAACCTTCGTGTGTGTGTGTGTGTGTGTGTGTGTGTGTGTGTGTGTGTGTGTGCGCGCGCGCGCGCGCGCGCGCTGACACACTACAAACGTCTCTTCATCTGCATTAATTAATTGCACACAGGCAATAAATTTGCAATAAATAGTAAATGATTTGATGTATGCAGTACATGCAACAGTGTCAATATTGACGCATAATTCAATCCAGTTAATTAATAGTGTGCGTAGCACATGCACCAGAAAAAAGATTTTATGAAAAATGAAAATTTGCTTAACTGCGAAGAATAGTAATTATAAATGACTTTACCTGTCCTCTAATTCATTGAAGTTGATTTGTGCCGAGAAAACCACGTTTAGTAGACGACAAAAACTGAGGCTCCCTTTCAATAAACGGCGCAGGTTACTGCTCCAAAGGTGCGCGAAAGACAGCACTTCGTTTATGTCAAAATCGCGGTTGCAAGATGTCCATTGACTGCCGAGCCTCGTACTACCAGACCACTGCAAACCGCGAAGAAGTGCATACGGGAACAGCTAAAGCCACACCCAATGGGGCCCAAAAAATTCGCTCCCTCTATGGGCCACGTGGTCCAATCTAGAAACAAGTGACACGATTAGGTATCCAGCAAAGGAACGTCCCTGGAGATAAGGGTAGTTTGAGTATATAGAGTGTATAGAGTGTATAGAGAGTAAAGTAGATGGAAATTAGTTAATGTTACTTGTTATCATTATCCGTATGACCAGGAAGTTAGCAGCTCACCAGCACTCCCGTTGGTGCCATGTTTTTGGCGTCATCCATATCATGCGAAAGGCTAGTGACTCTCTGAGCAGGCGCAGTAGCATATGATAGCACGTGCATTACTATGTAGGCGCAAGAGGTGTGCCTGTAACACCGTAGAGTTTAAAGCTAGGTTCTGACATAGAGTGTATAACTTTACACCTGGGTGTATGTAGAGTGTTAGTGTGACTGAACACTCCATGGTGTTCACAGAACCCACCTGTTTTAATTAACAGTGTAACGTTCCTGGGACGTTTATTAATTCTGTAGAATTGAACCCAACGTTATTCAAGGCAAAGCTACTGCATGCAAACTATGCACTCAAACCCGTGAACTCGTGTAGTCTAGATATCAATATAGTACGTCATACCGTCACATCATCTATCGCTTGAGTTCCAAAAAGTAATGCGGAAGTAAGACGCTCGACTAATGACATCACAGCAGTATGATGATATTGACACGTGCAGGTCACACGTTGTTAGCAAGTGTTTCCCGTTCGCAATATGTGCAACAACACTGACACGCAAAGTCCAATATTTGAAAATGGTAAGGTTTAGTATTATTTTTCAGACGTACAAAAAGAGACAGACAGAGTTCGTTGGCAAAGTTTTGATTACTTAATCTAACAAATTACTAGAATTACTTCTCTAGACTGCAAAGTCACACGAAACACGATTTCTAGATTTGTTTCCCCTTTGGCTTGAAAACTTACTACGTGCCGTGCAACATACAACTATAGTATAGATAAATCAAAGTATATTTCCTTTCACTACAACTAAATGTACAAACATTTTGACAGGTGCTGCTATGGTAACGATCTAACACTTAATCGTTATAGTTAATTCGTATGAAAAACTCAAATACATAATGTCTTCATCTATAGATGGAAATCAGTCTGCGCCACGTGAGGAAAAGCGAAATATATGATTCCTTAGCTATATTCGTCGCCTATAAAGACTTGAGAACTCACAAGTTTGAGCATTCGTTTATGCAGAAAGTATTCAGCAACTAATAGTTGACAAACGCGTTCACGAAACAGCATGCAGAATCGTATTTGAAAACGTGCATGCAAACGCACGATTTCAGATTCGCTCTACATATACGTATCTAACTAGCTGTTGGTTCGTCTGAAACGACACAAGTACATGACATTCTATGACTAGAAATCAGTCTGCACCACTAGAGGAAGAGCGAAATAGGTGATGCCTTGATCGTTTCCTTTGCCATAGCAAGTGCCAAACCTCAACTGCGCATATTTGGCACCTCGTGGCCACACCCAGTTTCGTCCTTTGAGGTGGGAAAAAATGTCATCAGTTCCGTCTGGAAGTACAAATCCATTCCATCTTGTCCACTCATTTGTATCATTGTTACTTCTTTTGAAATACGGTGTGGTTGTGACATTAGAATAATACTGCTGATAGTCACTTGGAAGTAATGGGTAGGTCAGAACATTTTTGTCTTTGTCATACACTTGAAAACCAAGAAAGTTGTGAAGATCGAGTTGTGTGCTTTTGATATAAACACTAAACTCATATGATTTGCTTGAATCAATGTCAAAACGATGTGTAATGCCCCACGGATAATAACATTTTTCCTCTTTCCCCTCCACCATCTTGGCTATAGCAGTATTTGCTATCAACACAGCAAACAAACACGCTTTAGCAACAACTTTCAATTGCATTGCATATATGTGTAGTGTATTCAACAAAAAGAAATTCAATTTGCACCAATGTTAAGTAGTCACATAGCAAATACATGTAATATATTAGGTTTTGGTTTACCCATCAATTATACAAATAAACAAGCAGACAAACAGACAGAAAGACAAAGTAAATACAAACAAACAAAAAGATAAGCAAACATCATACACACTAATAAACAAACAAACCTGTATATTATTATGTTTTATAAATATATTTTCAAGTACATAATTATGTAATAACTAGCATAAAAGGCTTGCAGCATATAATTGATTACCTTTAGTGTTGTTTGGTTTCGATGCCCATTCATGGAAGTCAGATATGTTAAAGGTCCGGACAACATGTTCAGGACGCCGTGAAGCCTGGAGTTCGCGAAAGCTGAGATTCAAGTACAATGTCTTGTCTAGAGCTGGTGTAACAGGTGGAGGTGAAGTAGGAGGTGAAGTAGAAGGTGCAGTAGAAGGTGAAGTAGGAGGTGCAGTAGAAGGTGAAGTAGGAGGTGAAGTAGGAGGTGCAGTAGAAGGTGAAGTAGGAGGTGAAGTAGGAGGTGCAGTAGAAGGTGAAGTAGGAGGTGCAGTAGAAGGTGAAGTAGGAGGTGCAGTAGAAGGTGAAGTAGGAGGTGCAGTAGGAGCTGCAGTTCCAGGTACAGGGTTACTTTCACTTGTACCAGCAAATGGGCCAGGGGAATCGTCAGTAAGAGTAAATTTAGTATCGTAGCTGGTAGGCGTAACATCTTCATATTCTGTAGACTTGACAGAGTCTGAAGTTGGCACAGAAGTACTATCTATATGTGGAAAGTGCCTACGAACGATGACCCTTTTTGAGTTTTGACTGTCATTAGCACACGATCCAAATCGTACGGCAACATATTTAGCATAACGTGGCCACTTCCAATCTACTCCATTTGCTTCATCAAACTGAGAATCCGGTTGGCTGTCACTGTTCGAGTCAGACATGTGGAAAGGAAGAATGTAGCCCGTCCATTTGGTCCACACATTTGAATCGTTATCACTGTTTTTGAAATATGGATCATTCAAATTAGGATTCAATATTCTTTTTTTGCTTTCATTGTAAACGTAGAAACCAAACGAGTTTAGCATGTCAGATGCCTGAAAATAGACGCATCTTTACAATTTGGTAAGTGTTCTCAATAGATATCAACTCTGAATCTACACTTAGTTAGCTAACATAAACAGAGATAAACTGAGTGAGACAAACAGATGCTAAACATAAATTAAAATGCAAGAGAAGGACAACCAGCTTACAGAAAGTTGTCACACACACACACATACAAGCAAGCACAGTATAAAACATAACCTAAAACATAAATACATAAAATAATTACTCAGTAACACAACTCGCAGCATGGCATGCTGTTATAGTTATAACCCTTTATATAATAAATTGTATTGAGATATGTGCAGTGCGCCATTGCGACAACTAAAAAATGTTAAGCAAGTCTATGTATAACTAATGAAGAAGCATTAAAGTGCTAAATCCTGGGTTGCTAGCCTGCGTTACAGAACAGCTGCCGCTCACGTGTACTGGCACATGAAGGGGTTTGACACATTGACTTGCACGTGGGATTGTGGACACCTGGCACGTTAATTAACACCTGGTAACCAGAGATAACAATGAGCTCATATGCTGCATTCCAATTGGCTGGTCGTGCGACTGTCCATCTACTGACACACTGCTCGTGCATTCCCGCCTAAGATTAATAAATTTGTAGAGACTGTCTCTAAATGCTCAGTCCGTATCAAGCCAGTGGACGTAAACTACATGCTCTGTTGTAGATTCTGGATCGACACGTCATAGTATGATGTCATGATGGTAGAAACTTGTCTACCTAACACGTACGTATCCTTATTACCGTCGATTTGATGTAGATGCTGAATTCATAACCCTTCGTTGGATTAATCGGAATGTAGTCAGACGTTGAGCAACACTCACCATCCACTAGAATTTCAAGACAAAAACGTTTGACGGCTACTTGTCGTCGACTGCATCCTAACACATTCTGCTTACTCTGTGCCCCATGATCACACACAGCAGCTAGACGCATTTGCCCGTCTGTGAAAGTTACTTCCTCGAGTTTAGCACCGAAAGACATCCATCTAGACCTGTTGCCTATCATATCACTAGCCGAGGTGAAGAACACCTGAGCACAACATTTCAGTCAGAAGGCTATCAAAAGTAAGCCATTAACAAATGTCTATTGTATACCTGATGAAGAAAAAGAAGAACGACAGCAGAGAAAGGCGTCTTCATTGTCAAACTCGAACAACTAGAGAATGTCCGCTCTGCACCGTTGCTGGAGCAAAATAAATGAATTTGCATGTATCACTTTCTTTACACAATAGATTCGTATTCTCTGACAGACAATAACACTGCCAAAATTCACAGTTGTACAGGCGCTTGCAATGCGAGAATTATCACGTGACGTCCTAATGCGCCCGAGGTAGGCCTTCTTGTTGCCTTCTGCTGCTTCCTACAAACATGTCTCGCGTTTCTACTGTGTAGTGAGAAGCGTTGCAGCGCTTTTGAGTATCGGCGTGTTGGTTAGGATTTTTTGTGCCGCACGTTTGTCGCGTGCTGTTGTCCACAGTTGTGGGATTCACTCAGCCATCACTTGAGTTCCAAAAAATAACGCGGATTAAGAGGCTAACCAATGACGTCACGGCAGCAGATGATAACATGGACACGTGCAAGTCACACGGTGTTACTAAACGCAATATGTGTGACAACACTACAACACTCAAAGTCTAATATTTGAAATGGTAAGTTATGATATTTTCAGACGTACAAAAAGAGACAGATAGAGTTTGTTGGCAAAGTTTTGATTACTGCTTAAGTCTAAAAATAATCTAACGAATTACTATAATTACTTCTATAGACAGCAGAGTCACAAGAAACACGATTTCTAGATATAATTTTGGCTTGAAAACTCACGTCTCGTGCATGCTACAACTAGTGCAATCAAAATGAAAGTCTTGTAACTAGTACCTCTGCAAACGTCTCGACAGGTGCTGCCATGGTAACGCTCTAACAACTAGAGCGCGGCCCCGTTCCTCGGACACCATCATATTTCGGACGCGAGTTCTCAGTTATCCGTTGTTGAGCGCAGTCCCCACCACATCATAAATGTAGGTATCCAAATTGTAATAGAGCACACCAAAAGAGAGCATTGTACCTCTTCTCTGCTTAGAGTGAGATGGACTGCTGTGCGGAGCCTTGCATACCCCGTTCATCGGACAAACGCATCGTTCACCGGACAGTGGCGTCTAAATTGCACACACGCATTCTTCAGTCTAGTTACTTATATATCGCTAATCAACAAATCTTTACCTACAAATCGTGTTGTTACCCTGCATGTCAGCCAAGATCTGTATGAGTTACAGTCAGTCAAACGACCGTGGTAAAGGCCCCAATCGTCGGACACCCATTCTCTTGCCTTCCTGGCTTCTCAGCAACAGCTCTAGGTTTCAAATAATCGCAGTTGATTAAATTTAGCTATCTGAAACGCCACAGAACGCAGAACACTTGCCCAGAGTGCTTGATGGCAATGCTGAGTTATTTCTCATACAACCACGCCCTCACTAGAACGTGTAAAAGATGTCGCTTGAACAAACTAGCCGTTCAACAAAGAAGACGACAACCGAAACCGATGAAAAGGCACGATTGAAGTGCTAAAACGCTCTTTTACCCTTGCAAAGAAAGTCAATCGCTGCGTAGCGCGCGTTGACAAGAACTTGATGTAATCTAATTCAACTTTACCTAGGAGAAGCAGGGGTGAAGGTTCTAGCTGCTCTGATAGTAAACAAAGTTCCTGCATTCGGTACCGCTGGTTGTACCAACGATGACGTGTTGCACTTCGTGACGGTGTAAGGTCAGGCAAAGGTAGATATCAGACTGAGATAGAAGCACCTGCACACGTCCTATATGCAGAACCAAGTAACAATTTAGGGGCCTTGAAAGGAAAGCACTGGCTGTTCCTGTGCGAGTTGAGAGAATGTGCTCACTGCAAAGCTCGAACATGGATGACGTAAATCATCTGCAACTGCTACATCCGTGTGCATCAAGCCTGTGCAGTTGTGCTGCAAGACACTCGGGAGTTCAAATTCTTACGCTGGGAAGACTAGACAGCACCGGAGGGCCAGTAGATGCCAACAGAGTGAGCTTGTAAAATTTCGCAGTTTTCGCTAATAACCGTTGCTAAGTCAAATAAAGATCAAACGAATTGGGGGCCGTACGATATTTCCTTCCAACTCTCTCTTATGACATTATTACCTGCAGACTGCTGCTGCAAAGAAAAAACGACTGTCCGAAAGAAGGGGCGTTACCACGACTCAATGAGCGTACGCTATCTCTCCTGGAGAGTAGCAAACGGAGACTGTGATAGTGTTGCTGTGTTAGCTAGTCACGTATAAACCTATCTCAGGTGCGAAATTGCAGAATTGCATTTGCGTTTTTATGGGGGAGGTAATCGTCCAGGAGATAAGGGTAGTCTGAGCGTATACAGTGTATAGAGTGTAAAGTAGATGGGAATTAGTTAATGTTACTTGTCATCATTACCCGTATGACCACGAAGTTATCAGCTCACCAGCACTCCCGCCGACCCGTTGGTGCCATGGTTTTGACGTCATCCATGTCATGCGAAAGGCTAGTGACTTTCTGAGCAGGCGCAGTAGCATATGATATCACGTGCATTACTATGTAGGTGCAGGAGGTGTGCCTGTAACACCGTAGAGTGTAAAGCTAGGTTTTGACATGGAGTGTGTAACTTTACACCTGGGTGTATGGAGAGTGTTGCTGTGCCTGAAACACTCCATGGTGTTCACAAAACCCACCTGTTTAATTAACAGTGTAACGTTCATGGGACGTTTATTAATTCTTTAGAACTGAACCCAACGATATTACATGGCTAAACTACTGCGTGCAAACTATGCACTCAAGCCCGCGAATTCGTCTGCTTTAATATCAACATAGTACGTCATACCGTCACATCATCTATCACTTGAGTTTCGAAAAGCAACACGAAATTAGAACGCTCGACCAATGCCATCACAGCAGTATGATGACATTGACACGTGCAGGTCACACGTTGTTAACAAGTGTTTCCCGTTCGCAATATGTGCAACAACACTGACACGCAAAGTCCAATATTTAAAAATGATAAGGTTTAATTTATTTTTGAGACATAAAAAAGAGACAGGCAGAATTCGTTGGCAAAGTTTTGACTACTGAATCTAACGAATTACTAAAATTACTTCTCTAAACAGCAAAGTCACACGAAACACGATTTCTAGATTTGTTTTTCTTTATGGCTTGAAAACTTAGTTCCTACGTGCCATGCAATCTACAACTATAATAGTTCAATCAAAATGAAATGTCTTTAAGTACAACTAACTGTAGTAATGTACAAACGTTTTGACAGGTGCCGCTATGGTAACGCTCTAACAACTACTCGATATAATTAATTCGTCAGAAACACAAATACATAATGTCTTCATCTATGGCTGGAAATCAGTTTGCGCCACTTGAGGAAAAGCGAAATGTGTAATTCATTGGCTGTATTCGTCGCCATAGCAAGTGCCAAACTTCAACTGTGAATATTTGGCACCTCGTGGTTACACCCAGTTTCGTGTATTGCTCAAGTAGCGGGAAATGTCATCAGCTCCTTCTGGTAGCTAGTACAAATCCATTCCAACTTGTCCACTCTTTTGTATTATTGTTGCTTCTTTTGAAATACGGTTTGGGTGTGTCATTGGAATAATACTGCAGATATAGTACGTTACTTTCAAGTAATGGGAAGGTCAGAAGATTTTCGTCTTCGTCATACGCTCGAAAACCAAGAAAGTTGTAAAGATCAGTTTGTGTGTTCAAGATACAAACACTGAACTCATATATGGTTTGTTTAGCTTAGCAGCAAATCTACTAACTATACATTACACCGCGCCAAGTAAATTAAATCAAAAGCGTTGGTTTAATTAATTACTATGTGCTTAAAACACAATACTGTAAAATACAGTAAAATACAGTAACTTAAAATAAAATTATAAATTAATTAATTACGTTTACGTTGATTACGTCTTCTAGTGTACATTAGGCCGTGCATTTGCTTCCGCAAGGCTGCAGTACGTGCCTATAAAGACTTGAGAACTTCCAAGTTTGATCATTCGTTTATGCAGAAACTATTCAGCAACTAATAGTCGACAAACGCGTTTACGAGACAGCACGGAGAATCGTATTCGAAAACGTGCATACAAAGGCACGATTCAGATTCGCTCTACATATACGTATCTAGCTAGCTGTTGGTTCGTCTGAAACGACACAAGTACATGACACTCTATGACTAGAAATCAGTCTTCACCACTAGAGGAAGAGCGAAATAGGTGATTCCTTGGTTGTTTCCTTTGCCATAGCAAGTGCCAAACCTCAACTGCGCATATTTGGCACCTCGTGGCCACACCCAGTTTCGTCCTTTAATAATGAAGTGAGAAGAAATGTCATCAGCTCCTTCTGAAAGTACAAATCCATTCCATCTTGTCCACTCATTTGTATCATTGTTACTTCTTTTGAAATTCGGTTTAGTTGTGACTTTGAAATAATAGTGCTGAAAGTCACTTTCAAGTAATGGGAAGGTCAGAAGATTTTCGTCTTTGTCATACGCTCGAAAACCAAAAAAGTTGTGAAGATCGGTTTGTGTGCTTTTGATCCAAACACTGAACTCATATGATTTGCTTGAATCAATGTCAAAACGATGTGTAATGCCCCACGGATAATAACATTGTCTCTCTTTCCCCTCCACCATCTTGGCTATAGCAGTATTTGCTATCAACACAGCAAGCAAACACGCTTTAGCAACAACTTCCAATTGCATTGCAAATCTATATGTATGTGTATAGTGTATTCAAGAAATAACAAATTCAATTTGCACCAATGTTAAGTAGTCACATAGCAAATACATGAAATATATTAGGTTTTGGTTTAGCCATCAATTATACAAATAAACAAGCAGACAAACAGACAGAAAGACAAAGTAAATACAAACAAACAAAAAGATAAGCAAACATCATACACACAAATAAACAAAGAAACCTGTATATTACTACGTTTTATAAATATATCTTCAAGTACATAATTATGTAATAACTAGCATAAAAGGCTTGCGGCATATAATTGATTACCTTTAGTGTTGTTTGGTTTTGACGCCCATTCACGGAAGTCAGATATGTTAAAGGTCCTGACAACATGTTCAGGACGCCGTGAAGCCTGGAGTTCGCGAAAGCTGATATTTATGTACCATGTCTTGTCTAGAGCTGGTGTAACAGATGGAGGTGAAGTAGGAGGTGAAGTAGAAGGTGCAGTAGAAGGTGAAGTAGGAGGTGCAGTAGAAGGTGAAGTAGGAGGTGCAGTAGAAGGTGAAGTAGGAGGTGCAGTAGAAGGTGAAGTAGGAGGTGCAATAGAAGGTGAAGTAGGAGGTGCAATAGAAGGTGAAGTAGGAGGTGCAATAGAAGGTGAAGTAGGAGGTGCAGTAGAAGGTGAAGTAGGAGGTGCAGTAGGAGCTGCAGTTCCAGGTACAGGGTTACTTTCGTTTGTACCAGGCAATGGGCCAGGGGAATCGTCAGTAGGAGCAAATTTAGTATCGTAGCTGGTAGGCGTAACATCTTCATATTCTATAGACTTGACAGAGTCTGAAGTTGGCACAGTAGTATTATGTGGATACCTACGAACGATGACCTTTTTTGAGTTTTGACTGTCATTAGCACACGATCCAAATCGTACGGCAACATATTTAGCATAACGTGGCCACTTCCAATCTACTCCATTTGCTTCATCAATCTGAGAATCCGGTTGGCTGTCACTGTTCGAGTCATACATGTGGAGAGGAAGAATGTAGCCCGTCCATTTGGTCCACACATTTGAATCGTTATCACTGTTTTTGAAATATGGATCATTCAAGTTAGGATTCAATATTCTTTTTTTGCTCTTATTGTAAACGTAGAAACCAAACGAGTTTAGCATGTCAGATGCCTGAAAATAGACGCATCTTTACAATTTGGTAAGTGTTCTCAATAGATATCAACTCTGAATCTACACTTAGTAAGCTAACATAAACAGAGATAAACTGAGTGAGACAAACAGATGCTAAACATAAATTAAAATGCAAGAGAAGGACAACCAGCTTACAGAAAGTTGTCACACACACACACACATACAAGCAAGCACAGTATAAAACATAACCTAAAACATAAATACATAAAATAATTACTCAGTAACACAACTCGCAGCATGGCATGCTGTTATAGTTATAACCCTTTATATAATAAATTGTATTGAGATATGTGCAGTGCGCCATTGCGACAACTAAAAAATGTTAACCAAGTCTATGTATAACTAATGAAGAAGCATTAAAGTGCTAAATCCTGGGTTGCTAGCCTGCGTTACAGAACAGCTGCCGCTCACGTGTACTGGCACATGAAGGGGTTTGACACATTGACTTGCACGTGGGATTGTGGACACCTGGCACGTTAATTAACACCTGGTGACCAGAGATAACAATGAGCTCATATGCTGCATTCCAATTGGCTGGTCGTGCGACTGTCCATCTACTGACACACTGCTCGTGCATGCGCGCCTAAGATTAATAAATTTGTAGAGACTGTCTCTAAATGCTCAGTCAGTATCAAGCCAGTGGACGTAAACTAGACTCGTGCCCAGTCCTCCTCCGCGCTAGGTTGCTTACACCACGTGCGCTAGCTGTCACGTGTGTATAGGTCCATGTGGTTTCACACGTGTGGTTGGCTTAAGCACGGAGGAGGACTGGGACCATGCTTCGTCACGTGACATGCTTTGAGTCTAATTAAGTTATTTAGCTCAGCCCACTGGTCTCAGCTAAGATTTCTAAGAGGCTCTGCTAAACGACACAGAAGGTGGTAGATTAGCAAGAGCCTAACAACTTGCCTACAACCGGTCAGTCGCCTGGCCTCACAAATCAACGCCATCATGCACATGCACGATCCTCTTCGTAAAACTGCGCCGGCTAGCAGAGTCTAGAGTAGGATAACGCAGCCCATGACGGACATATTTCGTACATTTGACTACCTTCACAAATCTAAAGCAGATCTAAATCTAAATACAAATTCAGATTGTCATACACCCAGATGTGTGTCTCTTTCGTGAGCTGCTGTACATCCTGGTAATCATTCGCCAAGTTCTTTAGTTAGACGTCGCTAAACCTGTTGATATGATTGCGAGACACCAAGATGGTTGAGGTCTGTAATTGCTTGCTTTCCTGTACCGCGAGCAAACAAGCATGTAGGCTGTTAGGAGTGCAATCCCACTGCTTTGGCGATCTCAGAACTTCAGTGCCACAGTGCCGGTGATGAGCGCCTGCAGGCGTGTGCTGTCAGCATCCTCGTTGGCTTTCCCTTTGACCAGCCAGGGGCGTACCGTGGCATGGGCTAAATGGGCTATAGCCCCCCCAGTTTTTGTGGGCGTTTCCCATTTTGTCAGGTGAAAACTAGCGTTACGTAGCTTTTTGTAAGAGTTCTGTGCAAGAGGAAACCGCAGGATGATTTTTCAGTAAATAGGTGCTTGTTTAGTCTGCTCCATACTGTATATATGTATACGAGTAAACGTAATACTTTGTGGTCTGCATTGTTGCTACTAATACAATTTTTGTCAAAGGGGCGTGTCAGTGTTCGGGTATTTCAGCCCCCCCAATTCCAATGGCCACGGTACGCCCCTGGACCAGCGCTTGCAAGATGCCAAACAAATGAGGGCTTTGACGACGCATCGTGTCTTCGATGTCTTTCACGGAGAAACGGCGTAAATCTTGCCACGAAACAGGCCCTCGACCAAGAGAACAGCAGTCGGACTCCCGCAAACGTTCGATCTATCTCGGACGACAGAGTCGTTTCTACTAATTGCCAATAGATTGGCGTCTCCGCATAATCTCTTGAGACATGTTGCTTCGCTGGAGTTGGACAAGTCCCACTTGCTTGATTTGAATCTTGTCGATTTCTCCTTGTGACATTTACAGGTCAGACAGGCACTCTGCAAGTGCACACCTCTTGTACGCAGTGCGTATCTTACTTGCATAAGGCGAGGGGTGATTCCGCAAGTCTGAAACGTCAGTAGAATGTGCTATAACTCCAACAGAGACTGCTGCGAAGGCAATACCAACGTAGACGTATGTTCTGGTGGCATGGTCCATCCTGTGGCGAGCTTCCGGGAAAGCTTACGAGCCACCTCGACGTGACTGATATTAGCTTAAAATTGGTCCAACAAAATCTGCTAGACGTAACTAACAGGGACGCCTGAACGCGGTGCTCTGGCAGATACAGGGATCAGGACCCGTCGCAGCCTTTTGAAAAAGAGAGACTTTACCTTCACGTACTCGTGTGGCTCGACAGGTATGTAGAAGGTCTAGGCGCGCGCGAATGCACTTGCACTTACCATTGAGACCGCTCTTCTCGAAAGTCCTTCTCTGGTCGCACTCTCACGGACAAGGACGCCATCAACAAGTTATCGGCACGTAATGGCTTAGTGGCTCTATAATTGTTGTGTACTTAGTCTTTCTAATTGTGTAATTATGCATTACAAAAGCCCTCCTACGGAAACGATCACGCTAAATAGAAGTAGTATCTACCAATCATGTCACGCCATTTCGGTCACGTTACAAACATGTTTGTCACGTGACGAAGCATGGTCCCAGTCCTCCTCCGTGCTTAGGCCAATCACACGTGTGAAACCACATGAACGTATAAACACGTGACAGCTAGCGCACGTGGTGTAAGCAACCTAGCGCGGTGGAGGACTGGGCACGAGTCTAGATGTAAACTACATGCTCTGTTGTAGATTCTGGATCGACACGTCATAGTATGATGTCATGATGGTAGAAACTTGTCTACCTAACACGTACGTATCCTTATTACCGTCGATTTGATGTAGATGCTGAATTCATAACCCTTCGTTGGATCAATCGGAATGTAGTCAGACGTTGAGCAACACTCACCATCCACTAGAAATTCAAGACAAAAACGTTTGACGGCTACTTGTCGTCGACTGCATCCTAACACATTCTGCTTACTTTGTGCCCCATGATCACACACAGCAGCTAGACGCATTTGCCCGTCTGTGAAAGTTACTTCCTCGAGTTCAGCACCGAAAGACATCCATCTAGACCCGTTGCCTATCATATCACTAGCCGAGGTGAAGAACACCTAAGCACAACATTTCAGTCAGAAGGCTATCAAAAGTGAGCCATTACAAATGTCTATTGTATACCTGATGGAGAAAGAGAAGAACGACAGCAGAGAAAGGCGTCTTCATTGTCAAACTCGAACAACTAGAGAATGTCCGCTCTGCACCGCTGCTGGAGCAAAACTGAATGAATTTGTATTTATCACTTTCTTTACACAATAGATTTGTATTCTCTGACAGACACTAACACTGCCAAGATTCACAGTTGTACAGCCGCGCTTGCATTGCGAGAGTTGTCACGTGACGTCCTAATGAGCCCGAAGCATTCTTGTTGCCTTCTGCTGCTTCCTACAAACATGTCTCGCGTCCCTACTGTGTAGTGAGAAGCGTTGCAGCGCTTTTGAGTATCGGCGTGTTGCTTAGGATTTTTTGTGCCGCACGTTTGTCGCGTGCTGTTGTTCACAGTTGTGGGATTCACTCAGCCATCACTTGAGTTCCAAGAAATAACGCGGATTAAGAGGCTAACCAATGACGTCACGGCAGCAGATGATAACATGGACACGTGCAAGTCACACGGTGTTACCAATCGTATCCGCTTCGCAATATGTGTGACAACACTACAACACTCAACGTCTACTATTTGAAATGGTAAGTTATAATATTTTCAGACGTACAAAAAGAGACAGATAGAGTTTGTTGGCAAAGTTTTGATTACTGCTTAAGTCTAAAAATAATCTAACGAATTACTATAATTACTTCTATAGACAGCAAAGTCACAAGAAACACGATTTCTAGATATAATTTTGGCTTGAAAACTCACGTCCCGTGCATGCTACAACTAGTGCAATCAAAATGAAAGTCTTGTAACTAGTACCTCTGCAAACGTCTTGACAGGTGCTGCCATGGTAACGCTCTAACAACTAGTGCGCGGCCCCGTTCCTCGGACACCATCATATTCCGGACGCGAGTTCTCAGTTATCCGTTGTTGAGCGCAGTCCCCACCACATCATAAATGTAGGTATCCAAATTGTAATAGAGCACACCAAAAGAGAGCATTGTACCTCTTCTCTGCTTAGAGTGAGATTGAAAACTGTGCGGAGCCTTGCATACCCCGTTCATCGGACAAACGCATCGTTCACCGGACAGTGGCGTCTAAATTGCACACACGCATTCTTCAGCCTAGTTACTTATATATTGCTAATCAACAAATCTTTACCTACAAATCGTGTTGTTACCCTGCATGTCAGCCAAGATCTGTATGAGTTACAGTCAGTCAAACGACCGTGGTAAAGGCTCCAATCGTCGAACACCCATTTTCTTGCCTTCCTAGCTTCTCAGCAACAGCTCTAGGTTTTAAATAACTGCATTTCATTAAATTCAGCTATCTGAAACGCCGCAGAACGCAGAACACTTGCCTAGAGTGCTTGATGGCAATTCTGAGTCATTTCTCATACAACCACGCCCTCACTAGGACGTGTAAAAGATGTCGCTTGAACGAACTAGTCGTTCAACAAAGAAGACGACAACCGAAACCGATGAGAGGGCACGATTGAAGTGCTAAAACGCTCTTTTACCCTTGCAAAGAAAGTCAATCGCTGCGTAGCGCGCGTTGACAAGAACTTGATGTAATCTAATTCAACTTTCCTAGGAGAAGCAGGGGTGAAGGTTCTAGCTGCTCTGATAGTAAACAAAGTTCCTGCATTCGGTACCGCTGGTTGTACCAACGATGACGTGTTGCACTTCGTGACGGTGCAAGGTCAGGCAAAGGTAGATATCAGACTGAGATAGAAACACCTGCACACGTCCTATATGCAGAACCAAGTAACAATTTAGGGGCCTTGAAAGGAAAGCACTGGCTGTTCCTGTGGGAGTTGGGAGAATGTGCTCACCGCAAAACTCGAACATGGATGACGTAAATCATCTGCAACTGCTACATCCGTGTGCATCAAGCCTGTGCAGTTGTGCTGCAAGACACTCGGGAGTTCAAATTCTTACGCTGGGAAGACTAGACAGCACCGGAGGGCCAGTAGATGCCAACAGAGTGAGCTTGTAAAATTTCGCAGTTTTCGCTAATAACCGTTGCTAAGTCAAATAAAGTTCAAACGAATTGGGGCCCGTACGATATTTCCTTCCAACTCTCTCTTATGACATTATTACCTACAGACTGCTGCTGCAAAGAAAAACGACTGTCCGAAGGAAGGGGCGTTACCACGACTCAATGAGCGTGCGCTATCTCTCCTGGAGAGTAGCAAACGGAGACTGTGATAGTGTTGTTGTGTTAGCTAGTCACCTATAAACCTATCTCATGTGCGAAATTGCAGAATTGCTTTTGCGTTTTTATGGGGGAGGTCGTGTCCGGTGAATGATGGTGGTGTCCGATGACCGGGGTCTCAGAGAAGGATCACGTTTACCGTCCTAGCATAACCGTTTCAGGCCTTTGGAAGTCCCGCGTCTGGAATCACAGTCTCTACTAATCCTTCTTACTGTGGGCTTTAACAAAGCTCAGTCTTACTTCGTTTACTTCTTGAATGGCTGTCCGATGATTGATGGTGTCCGATAACAGGGGCGTCGCTCTACTCCATATTGTTGGTTTGTCTGAAAAACACAGTACAGTACATGACATAAGTATAAATTCTTCGGTCTACGACTTGAAATCTTTCTGCTCCACTCAAGGAAAAGCAAAATATGTGATTGCCTAATTGGTTGTCTCCGTCGCCATAAAATGTGCCAAACCTCAACTGTGTATATTTGGCACCTCATGGCTACTCCCAGTTTCGTCCATTACTCAAGTAGCAAGAAATGTCGTCAGCTTCTTCTGGTAGTACAAATTCATTCCACTATGTCCACTGTGTTGGATCATCGTTACTTCTGTGGTAATACTGCAGATAGTCACTCTCAAGTAATTGAAAGATCAGAAGATTTTTGTCTTTGCCATAAGCTTAAAAACTAAAAATTTTGTGAAGATCAGTTTGTGTGCTTTTGATCCAAACACTGAACTCATATGATTTGTTTGAATGTCACCCAGTCAGGTGGATGTAGCACGTGATCCAGGTCCTCCAATTCGCTTCGCCCGTTGGCCACCACTCTCCGACTTTTGTTTCATGATGGGAATTGCTAGAAAGCGTACTGAATGAGTCATTCACAATAGCGAGTGCAAAATGATTATTTACTAACTTAAAGCAAAAATTTGCAGCAAATGTACTATAGCTATGCATTACACCGCGCTAAATAAATTATAATTATAGCGTTGGCTTAAATACTATGTGTGCAAAACAAAATGCTGTGAAATATTTTAAAATATAATTATAAATTAATTACGTTTACGATGATTACGCGTGCGCTAGGCCGTGCATTTGCTTCCGCAGAGCTTGCTACTAGACTTGAGAACTCACAAGTTTGAGCATTCGTTTATGCAGAAACTAGGTTCAGCAATTAATAGCTATAGTAGTCGACAAACGCGTTCGCAAAACATCTAGCAGAGTCGTAGTACGGAAACATGCCTCTAGGCACGATTTCAGATTCGCTCTACGTACGTATCACAACTGTTGCTTAGTTTGAAAATACACCAGTACATGACATTCTATGACTAGAAATCAGTCTGTACCACTCGAGGAAGAGCGAAATAGGCGATGTCTTGGTTGTTTCCGCCGCCGTAGCAAGTACGAAACCTCAACTGCGCATATTTGGCACCTCGTGGCCTCACCCAGTTTCGTCCTTTAATAGTATTATTATTATTATTATTATTATTATTATTATTATACATAACAAACGAAAAGAACACAACTTTATCGATATCATACTACGCATAAGCCAACCATATTATAACCAATTTAAAAAGAAAATTACTATTATATCATCATCATAACATCAAAATATTTATCTCAACTGACTGCAGCAGAGAATCTATCAACTCCACTGCATTATTGCATCAAACAGCTCATGCAATGGCCAGCAGCTGCCCAACATAATCACTCAGTTCAGTAATGTACCTCAGTAACCTGGGTTAGTATGTAGAGTTAATAATAACACATAAACTTTCAAATGATCAACTAATTAGACAATTGTAGATCCATTTACTCAACTTCATTAAATTGTCGATTAATTAAAGCATGAAGATACGTTCAAGGAATTTTATGCACATGCAGATCTAAACCAACTGCTACAACAGTCTAGTATAGCCTACAACACAAGTAGAAGACTACAAACAAATTTCTATTCGACATCACTGCATGAGGTAAACCACAAATACCGAACTATTACTAGAGGTCTATACACATTTGATTCTTCAAAAGCGTCAAAAACATGTCTAGATACTCATTCCATACCTTTCACTGTCGTAGCCTGCCCTACGTCTATTCACACTAGATAATTATCTAGTGAATTAATTATCTAGTGATCGGAGAGTACAAGCCACGGCTAGATCGCGACAGTTCACAGCTGCAGGTTGCATATACTACAAAAAAGCCTCTGAAGCCTGTATAAGCTATAGCATGGCCAAAGGAACAGAAATGAATGTTTGACATGTAATACGCATGCGCTAAACAATTTCTAGGTGTCGGCAATTCTACCCCGCCCCGGAACAAATCTGCGCAAGAAGGCAACATAAAACAGCGTCTGGAAATCCGAGGGACAACATGTGCGCAAGCGTGTTGCACACCTTTTAGTTGCTGCGCTTGCGCATTTAATCAACCGGAACAAATCCGCGGCCGGAACAAATTCGCTACAACGGCTTTGATGTTCTGGCCAAATCCCAGCAACGTATACATATATATATATATATATATATATATATATATATATATATATATATATATATATATATATATATATACGCAGACGGTGAGATAGTGACTCGCTCAACACATTGCCAAATCTGCCACAGACTTCTTCCATCTGATGTTGCAAACCTAATCGTTCTTGATCGCTATAAAACGAATTCGATAGCAGCCGCGTTAGACGCTGTTTCAGGTTCTTCCAAGCCGTAGAGTTGTCGGCGGCGTCAAACAGCCGCAGTCGGGTGGCACACGTTTCAACTGATCTGAGTGCTTGTTGTATGTGAGAATGAATTCAGGAGTAGTGTTGAGCGGCGTCGACCGTTAATAACTCAACACGCAACTGCATATTGTAAACGAAGTGAGCCACGACGGATGGCACGTAGTCTAGCAAATGCAGAAAAATCTCATTC